>NC_057726.1:39140395-39150768 GCF_004010195.1 Chiloscyllium plagiosum
AGGGAGAGGCTGAACAGGCTGGGGCTGTTTTCCCTGGAGCGTCAGAGGCTGAGGGGTGACCTTATAGAGGTTTACAAAATTATGAGGGGCATGGATAGGATAAATAGACAAAGTCTTTTCCCTGGGGTGGGGGAGTCCAGAACTAGAAGGCATAGGTTTAGGATGAAAGAGGAAAGATATAAAAGGGACCTAAGGGGCAACATTTTCATGCAGAGGTGTGGTACATATATAGAATGAGCTGCCAGAGGAAGTGATGGAGGCTGGTACAATTGCAACATTTAAAAGGTATTTGGATGGGTATATGAATAGGAAGAGTTTGGAGGGATTTGGGACGGGTGCTGGCAGGTGGGACTAAATTGAGTTGGGATATCTGGTCGGCATGGACGGGTTGGACCGAAGGGTCTGTTTCCATGCTGTACATCTTTACGAATCAGCTGTGTTTTTACAATAGCCAACAATTTAATGTATTCCACAACTGAAGTGAGCTTTAAATTTCAAATTTAAATTTCCCCCAGCTTCTGTGGAGCAATTTGAACCATTATTCCCCAGATAAATGATCCATGACTCTATAATTAGTCCATTAACACTAAATGTGGTCACTATCTCGATCTAAATTTAATAAATTGAGTCATCTGCTTGTAGTTTACAGTTGTTGGGTGTTGAAGCTTGCAGATAATTTCTAATATGGACAGTTACAAAGCAGGAATAGAAAATTCTGGAAATAATTAGGTCGGGTAATGTCTGATTGAAGGCATCATCAATAGTGCTATCAAAGAGCTCTTGCTTGTCACAATAACTTGAGTCTATTATTTTTTGTCATTTATATAAATGATTTGGATGTGAGCATAAGAGGTATAGTTAGTGAGTTTGCTGATGACATCAAAATTGGAGGTGTAGTGGGTAGCCAAGAATATTTCCTCAGATTACAATGGGATCTTGATCAGATAATGGGCTGAGAAGTGGCAGGTGGAGTTTAATTTAGATAAATGCGAGATGCCGCATTTTGGGAAAACAAACCTTAGCAGGACTTAGACTTAATGGTAAGGTCCTAGGGAGTGTTGCTGAACAAAGAGACCTTGAAGTACACGTTCATAACTCCTTGAAAATGGAGTTGCAGGTAGGATAGTGAAGAAGGTGTTTGGTATGCTTTCCTTTACTGGTCAGAGTATTGAACTTACTTTGTTGGTTGCTATGCTAGTTTGAACAATGGAGGGCACTAACTAAAAAGGAAAACCTCAGTCAAAAGCTGTTTAGTAAATAGCAACTATTCAATGAATAAATGTGTTTTCTTTGAAATGACAATTGTGATATAAAGTAAATGTCCAATGATTAAATTTGTTACAAGCAGAGAGAATACGGAGAAGCTCAGTAACTCTGGTAGCATCTGTGGAGAGAGAGAGACAGAGTTAATGTTTCGTGTCGTGTACGTCTTCTTCAGAGACCCAAAATTGTTTGCATCTGGCTGTGTAAATGTATTCTTCTTATTTACCTAACAAACTGTTCCTAATTTTGAACAACAATATAAAACATGTTAAACGTCTTTAATAACATAAAACATAACGCAATATAGCACAGGATCAGGCCTTTTATTCGAACAAAAACAACTTTAGTCTCTTCACATAACTGAAATCCCAATACTCGTAAATGTGGACGCACTGGTTACAAAGGTCCAAAAACATTTCTTCTTCCTCAGGCAGCTAATGAAATTTGGCATGAAAGCGAATAGCCTTGCCAACTTTTATAGGTGCGCCATCGAGAGCATTCTGTCTGCATGTATAACTGTCTGATATGGCAACGGTATCATTCAAGATCGGAGACAGTTACAGGGAGTGGTGAACTCGGCCCGGACAATCACAAAGGTCAAGCTTCCATCTATAGAATCCGCTGTCAAGGAAAGGCCGCTAGCATTCTCAAAGATCAATCCCACTCTAGCAATGTTTTTCAACAACCTTTTCCATCGGGGAGAAGGTGCAGAAGCCTGAACACATGCACCAGTCAGTTTCGAAACAGTTTCTACCCGACTGTTGTTAGATTACTGAATAGACTCACAAACTCTTAACATTCGCCTGTACCTGTGTTTTTGTTTTTGCTGCTATTTACTTATTATTTACTTATCTATGCTACTTAACTCTGCCTGTATTGCTCACAAGACAAAGCTTTTCACTGTGCCTTGGTACACGTGAAATTCAATTCAATTCGATTCAATTCAACTTGGCATCTTTCCAAAATGTACTTTCAAACCTGTGTTTTGCACAACTTCTTCATTTCTTGCTCAATGCTTCCAGTAATTAACTCAAAGATCCAAAGTGTACTTCTGCGGTCTGTATGGTGCAACCAACCCTAGCTTCCAGTTGCCAGCTATTTCAACTCCTCCTCCCATTCCCTTGGCGACATGGCCATCCTGGACCTCCTCCTCAGACAAAATAATGTCGCTCACACTGGAGGAACAACAACTCATAGTCTGCCTCAGGAGCTTACAGCCCAATGACCTTAACATAGAATTCACGAGCTTCAAAATCCCTCCACCCCCCCAACCTTATCCCATGGTCAGCCTTCCCTCTCCTCTCCACCTCCTTGACCTGACCTAACCTGTCCACCTTCCTTCTCACCTATCCACTCCATCCTTCCTACTCGGAGGAGAAAGTGAGGACTGCAGATGCTGGAGATCAGAGCTGAAAATGTGTTGCTGGAAAAGTGCAGCAGATCAGGCAGCATCCAAGGAGCAGGAGAATCGACATTTCGGGCATGAGCCCGAAGGGCTCCTGAAGAAGGGCTCATGCCTGAAACGTCGATTATCCTGCTCCTTGGATGCTGCCTGACCTGCTGCGCTTTTCCAGCAACACATTTTCAGCATCCTTCCTACTCACCAATCACAATAACCTGCTACCTGTATCCACCTATCACCATCCCAGCTACCTTTTCCCTCAACCCAACTATCCACCCTTTATTTATTTCTCTGCTCCCTTCCTCCTCCCTCATCCTGATGAAGGGTCCCAATTCGACACATCCACTTTCCTGCTTTCCCGATGCTGCCTGACTTCCAGGGTCTTTCCAGCTCCATGTTTTATCGACCCCGTTTTTTTAAAAAATCAGCCTTCACAGCTTGTCCTGCCACCTTCACTCATTTGTGATCTTTCACTTCCAGGTTAACAGTCACCATGCTTAAAACGTGAAAATCTGCTTTCTTCCCACAGATGCTGCCAGACTTGCTGAGTTTCACCAGCAATTTCTGTTCTTGTTTCATTGATTCTCTGTGCTTTTAAAATTGTACCATTTAGTTCATGTTTCCCTCTCCTGTTTCTTCTGCGTTGTGGACAGCAGGTGTAGGTTATTGAATTTGAATGATTTATTGTCACTTCCATTTGACAATGAATAATTCAGTTACATACAGTGAAGAGCTTGAACTGCGCCACAATCTAGTTGAATAGTTTAAGAATAAAAAGATGTAACAGAAACAGAATCTATCCTTGTTTCGCCACTTCCACCATGAGTCCTAAGTTGGCTGACCAGCCACATGACAACTCCGCCACCACCCATCCTCCATCGCCATCTACTCTGGACTCACCATTGTAGGAGTCGCCATGCTTTAAGTGCCATTTTTTTGTCACTCAGCCCATCTTGTTGACACCTTTTCAAGTCCCATGCTGGTCCCACATCCGCCCCCCAAACAGCTGCCACCATTGCCTCACCAACAGCCAGGGGTCTGTGCTCCCAGCCGACAGTGGCTGCATCAGGAGTTCCTGGCTCTGCCCCTGCCAAGAGTCCTGCTCTGGGCATGCCACCCTGCTTTGACTGCAGCCACCACCTCGCCAATGCCAGGAGCCTCCACTCTTGCCGAACTACAACCAGGAGTCCCTGGCTCTGCTGCGGAGCCAGAGCAGCACAGCTCCAAGAGTCCTGCTCTGGCCACCCTCCTTTGAGATGTTGCCTTGTCGGCACTGCCACCTTGAAGAGTCTGCTGCTGCTCCTGCCGCCACTGCCTCTGATCACTGGAGGGGCTTTGCTGCCACTGCTTCTAGCCCTGAACGCCAAGAGGGAGTTCTTGTTGCCTCTGCTGTCACCTCCAATTGCCTGGAAGTGCCATGTCTACCTCCAGCTGCCAGGAAGCTGCTGCCAATCCGTGCATAGTCTGCTCTCACTACTGTGCTGATGCCACCAATCAATGCACCAAAGAAATAAAGATGTATGGAAAAAGAAACAAAAGAGAAAGAAGTTAAAAAAAGAAAGAAAGCAGATGGGAGTGGATGAGCACCCAGCAAGAGGCTGCACACAGCCTTGCTACCCTGCCGCCATCTTGGAATCAGGCCAATTGCTCTGAGGAACCTTTGTTTCATCTCCAAGCCTCTGGTCAACTATCACTTTAATTCCCCATCCTTTTCTCCAATCCAGTTTTTCTCAAGTTCCTGCATTGTCTCATTGAAACTCAATGAGTAACACCTCGGTTCAAATAGGTACTTCACATCCTTTTGACTTAACAATGAGTTCAACAGTTTGAGGTCATGAGTTTGCTGAAAAAGGGACATAGTTCGTCTTACACACATCAGGACAGTTTGCAACAATTTGCAATTATGATCATCCCATTTTGTCATGCAGCACTCGTTGATACAGATTCTACTGTTGTTGTTTGCATCTCTCCAGATCCATTTTAATATTTTATATCTCCCACTTACACTTTCTTTTGCCTTGCACCATTATTTCTTTTCTCATTTAATCTCTCCGGCCTTCCAGTTTTATCACAAACCTTCCCTTTTGTTACTAACCAATTCTTCTGCTCTGTATTTGCTTAAAATTGGTTTCCTGTTAAATGTCAACCTGAATTGATAATATTATTTCTCACTTGACAGATGCTACACGATCTATTAAGTATTTCCTGGATTTCTGCCTTTTTTGCTGATTGCCAGAATGTACAATGTTCTGAAAAAGAAACAGAAAGAGTTGGAACTTCGCAGTAGTGTTATGCTTTCCTGTAATCACTGTTCTATGTTATGCAGACAGCTAATTTAAAAGTCACAAGTTGTAAATGTCAGTATATTCAGAAAAAGTTTCACCCTAATTTTTGTTTTTTCTAAAGCTTTTACTTCAATGATTTGTACAGTATTGTAGTAATAAATCAGCAAGGCGAACTTTGTGTGGAGCCACAGAAAATGGGGGAGATGTGGAAAAGGATAGGGAAGATACAGACTGTAGGGAAATAGATGGTTACATCTTGCAAAATGTCCAGATTACAGAGGAGGAAGTGCTGGATGTCTTGAAATGGGTAAAGGTGGGTAAATCCCTAGGACCTGATCAGGTGTACTGAGAACTCTGTGGGAAGCTAGAGAAGTGATTGCTGGGCCTCTTGCTGAGATATTTGTATCATCGATAGTCACAGGTGAGGTGCCAGAAGACTGGAGGTTGGCTAACGTGATGCCACTCTTTAAGAAGGATAGTAAGGACAAACCAGGGAACTATAGACGAGTAAGCTTGATGTCGGTGGGGGGCAAGTTGTTGGAGGGAATCCTGATGGACAGGATGTACATGTATTGGAAAGGCAAGGAATGATTAGGGATGGTCAACATGGCTTTGTGCGTGGGAAATCATGTCTCACAAACTTGATTGAGTTTTTTGAAGAAGTAACAAAGAAGATTGATGAGGGCAGAGAAGTAGATGTGAGGGTTGTTTTTCAGACTGGAGGCTTGTGACCAGTGGCGTGCCTCAAGGATCGATGCTGAGTCCTCCACTTTATGACATTTATATAAATGAATTTGATGCGAGCATAAGAGGTACAGTTAGTAAGTTTGCAGATGACACCAAAATTGGAGGTGTTGTGGACAGCGAAGAGGGTTACCTCAGATTACAACAGGATCTGGACCAGATGGGCCAATGGGCCGAGAAGTGGCAGATGGAGTTTAATTCAGATAAATGCGAGGTGCTGCATTTTGGGAAAGTAAATCTTAGCAGGATTTATACACTTAATGGTAAGATCCTAGGGAGTGTCGCTGAACAAAGAGACCTTGGAGTACAGATTCATAGCTCCTTGAAAGTGGAGTTGCAGGTAGATAGGATAGTGAAGGCGGCATTTGGTAAGCTTTCTTTTATTGGTCAGTGTTAAGTACAGGAGTTGAGAGGTCATGTTGCAGCTGTACAGGACATTGGTTAGGCCACTGTTGGAATATTGCATGCAATTCTGGTCTCCTTCCTATCAGAAAGATGTTGTGAATCTTGAAAGGGTTCAGAAAAGATTTACAAGCATGTTGTCAGGGTTGGACGATTTGAGCTATAGGAAGAGGCTGAACAGGCTGGGGCTGTTTTCCCTGGAGCATCGGAGGCTGAGGGGTGATCTTATACAGGTTTACAAAATTATGAGCGGCATGGATAGAATAAATAGGCAAAGTCTTTTCCCCGGGATCGGGGAGTCCAGAACTAGAGGGCATAGGTTTAGGGTGAAAGGGGAAAGACATAAAAGAGACCTAAGGGGCAACATTTTCACGCAGAGGGTGGTACATGTATGGAATGAGCTGCCAGAGGTACTGGTGGAGGCTGGTACAATTGCAACATTTAAGAGGCATTTGGATGGGTATGAATAGGAAGGGTTGGGAGGGATATGGGCCGGGTGCTGGCAGATGGGACTAGATTGGGTTGGGATATCTGGTCGGCACTGACAATTTGGACCCAAGGGTCTGTTTCCGCGCTATACATCTCTATGACTCTAATAGGCAGGGGATGATATTAGTGTATTGTTCTTCCAGAGAGCTAGCACAAACACAATGGGCCAAATTATGAGGAGAGTTTGAGTTGATTGGGCCTGTATTTGTTGGAATAGAGATGAATGAGAGGCATACCAGATTCTTAAGGTCTCGATTTGTAAAGGTTGGTTCTCCTAATGGGAGAACCTAGGACTCCTTAGAAGGCATAATCTTAGAAACAGAGTCACAAATTTAAAACAGATGAGGGATTTCTAGATGCCTTTTAAATGTTGCAATTGTATAGCCTCCATCACTTTCTCTGGCAGCTTATCCTATACACGTACCACCATCTGTGTGAAAAAGCTTCCCTTAGATCTTCCCCTCTCACCCTCAACCTATGCCCTCTAGTTCTGGACCCCCACCCCCTTGCACGCAACATTCCAACAGTGGCCTAACCAATGTCCTATACAGACGCAACATGACCTCCCAACTCCTGTACTCAATACCCTGACCAATAAAGGAAAGCATACCAAAGCCTTCTTCACTATCCTATCTACCTGCGACTCCACTTTCAAGGAGCTTTGAACCTGCACTCCAAGGTCTCTTTGTTCAGCAACACTCCCTAGGACCTTACCATTAAGTCCTGCTAAGATTTGCTTTCCCAAAATGCAGCACCTCACATTTATCTAAATTATACTCCATTTGCCACTTCTCAGCCCATTAGCCCATCTGATCAAGATCCCATTGTAATCTAAGGTTACCTTCTTCGCTGTCCACTATACCTCCAATTTTGGTGTCATCTGCAAACTTACTAACAATAAGTCTTATACTCACATCCAAATCATTTATATAATTTATGAAAAGTAGTGGACTCAGCACTGATCTGTGTGGCACTCCACTATTCTCTGCAGATATTTCCTTTTGAGATAATGATCCATTTAGCTTTTGACTGTCTCAATTAGCACTGCCTCAAATAGCACTGCCTCAAATAGACTAGCAATTTACTGTCACGTGTATTTTTACAATAAGTGAAACGTTTCATAAGTAACCATACTACGGTGCCTAAATTAATGAAATCATAAAGAAGAATGAAATCATCACAGTTCAATTAACAACTCATGAGTATGGAGCTACGCTGGTAAAACTGGGCCAAAAGCACCACGCCAGGCTGAGACTGCCATGCCAAGACAAGACCTCCACGCTAGGTCAAGACCAGAAGCTGCCTCCAAAGCAAGGACGAGACTTCCATGCCAAGATGAAACCTCCCTGCTGGGACTAGACCTTCACACTGGGCTGCTGGAGTATCTGGAAGCCACGGCAGAAAACCTCCATGACTTGATAAGACCTCCACACCAGGACAAGAACGCCAATACAGGCTAAGAATGCCACTCCAAGAGAAGACCCTCCCACTGGGAGACCACCACACCGGGAGACCGGCACGCCAGGCATCAGGCCTGTACCACAATTCCAGGCTGTTGAACCACTTTACCTGGCCTGGGCTGGGAGAAAACTCCTTCCAAAGCCATTAAAAGACAATAATGTACACACTACTATACTTAGGAGCAGTGCTTTCCAATTCCTAACTACTCTAGGCATGAAAAAGGTTTCCCTTGTATTACCGTTTTCTTTTTGTCAATTATTTTATATCTGTGCCCTCTGATACACAATCTTTTCATTAAGGAGATCAGTTTCTCCCTCTGTTCTGGAGCCACAGCCAAGAACCCTCCTGAATTCGAATACTTCTATCAGCCAACTTCTCCAATCTGTCAGCCTAACTGATGTTCCTCATATCCTGGAACAATTCACCTAATCTTTACTGCATCACCTTTAATGAATAACCACATATTATGTGGTTGGGTGAGATAGATGCTCATGATTCACCCAGGACATCCCCAATGATTTTATAGATATTACTAAAATCAAACAGCAAGACATGTAAAAATGTGATTCAGGTGTACAGTAGGTGGGACTTGAACCTGGCACTCCTAGCTCAAAGGTAGAGACATTACAACTTTTGGTAATGTTCTCGCTCAGAACTGTGCCACACGAGCCCTACCCAAGCTCTTTACGCACACTTTTTATCCAACCTGTCCAAAGCCCAGTAGGACAAACCAAATAATACTTTGTTAAAAATCACACAACACCAGGTTATAGTCCAACAGGTTTAATTGGAAGCACCAATTAAACCTGTTGGACTATAACCTGGTGTTGTGTGATTTTTAACTTTGTACACCCCAGTCCAACACCGGCATCTCCGAATCACAAATAATACTTGGAAGTGAATGTGCTGGTCATATTGGTTATCCATTATAAAGTAGTCAAAAGTCTGGTGCTGGAAAAACAAGCAGATCAGGCTGCATCTGAGGAGGTGAATCAACGTTTTGAGCAAAAGCCCTTCCTCAGGAATGGGATTTGAACCTGGCATTCCTGGCTCAGAGGTACTGGCATTACCACTTCTGGCAGTGTTCTGGCTCACAGCTATTCCTGAGTACCATTCCCGACGAAGGGCTTATGCCTGAAACGTCAATTCTCCTGCTCCTCAGATGCTGCCTGAACTGCTGTGCTTTTCCAGCACCGCACTCTTGACTCTGATCTCCAGCATCTACAGACCCTACTTTCTCCTAACCTATTATAAAGTACTCAAGATGTGTGGGACCAGTATGTCTCAATAACTGACTTTTTTCCCCCCCTTTTTTTGGAAAATATTAACAGAGGAGGGTAGTGAATCCTGGCCTCCCAGCTCTGCTCAGCAATATTCTCATCTCAGCATCTTTAAAATGTAATTACGAACAGCATTTACATCCACTTTGAATGCTCCAGCAAAGTGCTCTAGGCTTGTGTTCACTGGACATTGGTTTGGCCAATTTTGGAATATTGCATGCAATTCTAGTCTCCTTCCTATTGGAAGGATTTTGTGAAACTTGAAACGGTTCAGAGAAGGTTTACAAAGATGTTGCCAGTGTTGGAGGATTTGAACTATCGGGAGAGGCTGAATAGGCTGGGACTGTTTTCACTGGAGCATCAAAGGCTGAGGGGTGACCTTATATAGGTTTACAAAATTATGAGAAGCATGGATAAAAAAAAACAATGTCTTTTCCCTGGGGTGGGGAGTCCAGAACTAGAGGGCATAGGTTTATTTAAGATGAGAGGGAAAAGATAAAATAAGTTGTCCCTTAGGTCACTTATATCAAGCAGCGGGTGGTACGTGTATGCAATGAGCTGCCAGAGGAAGCGGTGGAGGCTGGTACAATTGCAACATTTAAAAGGCATCTGGATGGATATATGAATAGGAAGAGTTTAGAGAGATATGAACCAGGTGCTGGCAAATGGGACTAGATTAGGTTAAGATACTTGATGGGCATAAGACGCGTTAGACAACTTCACCAACACATTCCACCCTGACCTTAAATTTACCTGGACCATCTCTGACACCTCCCTCCCCTTCCTGGACCTCTCCATCTCCATTAATGACGACCGACTTGACACTGACAATTTTTACAAACCCACCGACTCCCACAGCTACCTGGATTACACCTCTTCCCACCCTACCTCTTGCAAAAATGCCATCCCATATTCCCAATTCCTCCGCCTCTGCCGTATCTGCTCCCAGGAGGACCAGTTCCACCACAGAACACACCAGATGGCCTCCTTCCTTAGAAACCGCAATTTCCCTTCCCACGTGGTTAAAGATGCCCTCCAAAGCATCTC
>NC_057726.1:39151304-39203640 GCF_004010195.1 Chiloscyllium plagiosum
TCCCCCCCACCCCCACCCTCCTCTAGCTTATCTCTCCACGCTTCAGGCTCTCTGCCTTTATTCCTGATGAAGGGCTCTTGCCCGAACCGTCGATTTCGAAGCTCCTTGGATGCTGCCTGAATTGCTGTGCTCTTCCAGCACCACTAATCCAGAATCTGGTTTCCAGCATCTGCAGTCATTGTTTTTACCGCGTTAGACCGAACAGTCTGTTTCCGTGTTGTGATTTTGTTGGCGGGAGTGCGCGTGCGCAGTTGGTAGATGGCCTGTCGGGAGCTGTAGTTTCAAGGTTAGCCGCTGACGTCGCGAGGTGTTTATTGTAGAACTACAATTCCCAGCCTGCTCCATCGTACTGAATATTGTTGGTGGGAGGGCGCGCGTGTCATTAGTGGATGGCCTGCCGGGAGCTGTAGTTTCTCAGGTCAGAGCTGACGCCGCGAGGTGTCTGTTGTGGAACTACAATTCCCAGCCTGCCTCAGGTAATTGGCTCTGTTATTTGACAGTGATGTGGTTTTGAAAAGGGGATGCTGTTATCCCGGAGCCGCTCTGAAGTGAACAACTCACCGAGGCAGCAGCAATGTACGCACTGGGTGCCGCGGCGAGGCCGGCGGTGGTGTCGGGCCGGAGCGCTCGGCGCCTGGCCGGGATGCGGCTGAGCTGGCGATTCGGGGACCGTGGAGCCGGTCTGGCCGGAGCCTGGGGCTCCGCCGCCGGCCTGATCACCGAAGGGGCGGCCTCGCTTCTCCGGGACAACTGCAGGAATGGCGACAGGGTCCTCACCATCGCGAACATGAACCCGCAGGTCCGGGCTACTGAGTACGCGGTGCGGGGACCCATCGTCATTAAAGCGGGAGAGATCGAGAAGGAGCTGCAACAGGTTGGTGGGCGGGCTAGCGGAGCAGTACTGAACCATGTACTGTACTTGACAGATTAACGCAGTTTAGGGTGAGGCCATTCGGCCCATTGTGCATTTGCTGGCTCTACCCAGTTAGCTCCGACTTTGTTTTCACTGTCCCGCACAAGTGTGCCTCTTCAAATACAGTTCCCTTTTTGGAAGCATCTTCTCTCCCTGTTTATTTTCTCAGACCTCAGTTTGTTTTTCATTCAGCGCCTCAGACTGAACACCTGCTAGTACCTCTTTAACCTTAGTTAACCAAGACTGACCAACTAATTGCACCCCCTTTTAGACCAAAGAAACAGAAATTGCTCTAAAAGCTCAGGTCTGGCAACATCTCTGGAGAGAAATCAGACGTGTTGGGTTGAGTGACCCTCCGTCAGAACATCGTCACTACTCCCAGTCTCTTCTAGACCAACATTGGTGTCAAGCATGTACATCCAAAGTTGCTCAGAAACTGAGTTGCACTCAGTCTTCTACAGACATCTTCTACAAACCCACCGACTCCTACAGCTACCTGGACTACACCTCCTCCCACCCTGCCTCCTGTAAAAATGCCCCCTTATTCCTAATTCCTCCACCTCTGCTGCACCTCCTCCAGGAGGACCAGTTCAACCACAGAACACACCAGATGGCCTCCTCCTTCAAAGACTGCAGATTTTCCTCCCACATGGTCAATGATTCCCTCCAGCGCATCTCATCCACTTCCCACGCCTCTGTCCTCGAATCCCACCCCTCCAACCCCATCAAGAAGAGAACCCCTGCCCTCACCTTCCACAACCAAACTCTGTATACATCGCATCATTTTCCGCCACCTAAAACGGACCCCAACACCAGAGATTTATTTCCCTCCCCACCCCTATCTGCTTTCCATAAAGACCATTCCCTCCACGATTCTCTTGTCAGGTCTATGCCCCCTCCACCAACCCACTCTCACCTCCGGGCACCTTCCCCTGTCACCACAGAAATTGCAAAACCTGCACCCACACCTCCCCCCTCACCTCCGTCCTATGCCCCAAAGGAGCCTTCCACATACATCAGAGTTTTATCTGCACTTCCACATATGTCATTTACTGTATTCGTTGCTCCCGATGCTGTCTCCTTTACACTGGGGAGACAGGATGCCTACTTGCAGAGCGCTTCAGAGAACATCTCCGGGACATCTGCATCAACCAGCCCTACCGCCCCGTGGCCAAAAACATCTACTCCTCCCACTCTGCCAAGGACATGCGGGTTCTGGGCCGCCTCCATCGCCACACCCTAACCACCCAACACTTGGAGGAAGTACGCCTCATCTTCCACCTTGTGACCCTCCAACAACATGGTATCAATGTAGACTTCACCAGTTTCCTCACTTCCTTCCCCCCACCTTTTCCCAGTTCCAACCTTCCAACTCGACACTGCCCTCATGACTTGACCATCTTCCTTCCATCCTATCCGATCCATCCTCCTCTCTGACCTATCACCATTACCTTCACCTCCATCTATCTACCTATAGCATGTTCAACTACCTTACCCCACCCCCTCCAGTTCCACCCCCTCAGCAAAAAAGCCTCGTTCTTGATGAAGGGCTCTTGCCGGAAGCGTCGATTCTCCTCCTTGGATGCTGTCTGAGCTGCTGTGCTTTTCCACTCGACCCACATTTGCTCCCTCAGCCTGTTCCACTAGGTTGTGATTAATCTGATGTGACTTTAACTCCATTGTTGCTGTGAGTCCTCCACAGTCCTCGAGGCCCTTGACAATAAAACAAAACTAGGCAAAAGTGAGGACTGCAGATGCTGGAGATTAGAGTGGTGCTGGAAAAGCACAGCAGGTCAGGCAGCATCCGAGGAGCAGGAAAATCAGCATTTCGGGCAAAAGCCCTTTGTCAATAAA
Organism: Chiloscyllium plagiosum; assembly: GCF_004010195.1. Lineage (NCBI taxonomy): Eukaryota > Metazoa > Chordata > Chondrichthyes > Orectolobiformes > Hemiscylliidae > Chiloscyllium > Chiloscyllium plagiosum. The sequence continues at coordinate 39,154,072 of NC_057726.1, forward strand.
ACAAAACTGTCTAATCCAATGTTGAATAAATTCAAAGACTCAGTTTCTGCTGTTTTGGGGAAAATGTCTGTAAACCAATGATCCTTAAAAGGAATTCTTCCTCCTCTTCACCTTCACTGAGAATCTCCTTTTGAAACTGCTTCTTGACTTCTGCTTCTAGATTGCTCAATGCATGCCCTATGCTGGGGTAAATATCACATACTTCAAAATATTCTTTGTAAGTTCTTAAAATGATTACACGCACATTAAATCTAGGAGAAAATGAGGACTGCAGATGCTGGAAATCAGAGTCGAGAGTGTAGTGCTGGAAAAGCACAGTAGGTCAGGCAGCATCCGAGGAGCAGGAGAAGTGACGTTTCGGACATAAGCCCTTCATCAGGTCAATTTTCCTGCTCCTCGGCTGCTGCCTGACCTGCTGTGCTTTTCCAGCACCACAATCGCGATGCAAATTAAACCTAGCCCTGAATAGAACAGTCAAAGTTTAAACATTAGAACCAGCTGTGACTTAATGGTTAGTAATCTTACCTCAGAATCATAATATAAAATTCTACATTTACCATATATCAGATCACAGACTGGAGGTTTATGTTGAATTTGTGAGCCTTGCTTTGTGGAATGTTATGTTCAATGAGAATTTTAACTCTGAAACTTTGTTCCTGTGGTGGAATGATAGCAGATATTATGGTTTATTTAAACATTAAGATAACAGGTGTACTGAGTTTACCTAATCCTGTCATAAAATGTCTACGTCTGTATTTTATGAATTCAGTTGTGAAATATCCACAGATATTTCTATTTTAGCTGTGATAGACAGAAGTATTTGACTTCTGTTAAGTTGACCTTAACAATGATAAATAATACCTTGAAGAGGGAGAGTGAGAGAGGCCGTGGAGGAAAAATGCTGATGATCTTTTACTGTGCATTGTCGACATTGAAATAAATTAGCTGTTTACAAAATCTTCGACTTCAGCAAACTGATTTTCTTGTTCTGTGTTTATGGTTGTGACTAGATTGTAGAAGTTGTATTGGTGTACTAGGAAGTCTTAATCACAAGTTTCAGATGAGCCCCTTAGCGAATCGTGAAACCAATGTTTCTTCATACCTCCCCAAATAGACCCTATATAGGGGCAGGTCTTTAGGAGCTCCTGCCATTGTCCTTATTCTACAAGTACAATGTTTGTTCTACCTTTCTAATTAAAACTCTGCAAATTGGAGAGCAAATTGCCCGTGCTACAAGACACCATTCACGTCAAAGCAAAAGAAAAATGTAATAGTGAAAAGGAATATGTTAGCAGAGGGATAGATACAGCTATGGAGTCATGACTGAGTATTCTGATGGTTGTGTTGCCTCCCTATGACTTAAAGGGATCGTCCCTTCCCCTGCTCCCCCACAGTTGAATAAAGGTGGAATTGAAGAAGATGGATTCGTCTGTTGTCGTTATATGAACAACATGAGTAGGAATGAAGTTACTTTGCAAGATCTTGAGCTAAAATTGAAATTAAATCGCAAACCATTATAGTAATAATCTCTGGATGCTTACCTGAGCTACAACTAAATTGATGACAGGTCAATTAGATAAAGGACAGTTCCATTGGATACAAGGGTTTAGATTACATTACTTAGTGTGGAAACAGGCCCTTTGGCCCAACAAGTCCACACCGACCCGACCCGCCACCCACCCATACATTTACCTCTTCACCTAACACTACGGGCAATTTAACATAGCCAATTCACCTGACCTGCACATCTTTGGACTGTGGGAGGAAACCGACGCAGACACTGGGGGAATGTGCAAACTCCACACAGTCAGTCGCCTGAGGTGGGAATTGAACCCGGGTCTCTGACGCTGTGAGGCAGTAGTGCTGACCACTGTGCCACCATGTCGCTCACTTGGGTGTCAATTCTTAGGGTACCTCCACTAGTAGGGGATAAGGAACCAGCTTTTCCATTGTGACAAGCTTCATTTAACATGAACCGAGATCATTGGTCAGGTGTAATGAATAACCAGGGCATTAGGAGCTGAACTGATTTGGAATGAGTAACAAGCTGTAGAACAGAATAGCAATTTTGAATCAAAATTCGACTAACAAAAGTATACAGAGCTCAGTAAAGGAAATAGCTAGGGTGAAATCAGGAATTTTTTTAAAAACTTGGTGTTTTAAGGGATGCCATAATCATGGAAAACATGGTCTGCAAATAGACTGGGAAATCAGAATTTGCAGCAATAGTGTAAGATGACGAGTTTATGAAGAACATTCAAGTTGTTTTGAAAGAACCAACCAAGCAACAGGCTGTTTTGGATCTGGTGCTGTAGCATGTTAGCCTTAATAACTAATTCGTAATGGGAAGTCCAGGAAAGGAAGTTCATAATATGTTAGAATGAATAACTTTAGTTATGCCCAAAATTAAATTTTTTTTAATGTGCAATTAAACTATGTGAGGGGAGAGTTGCCAAAAAATAGGCGAGGAAATTAAATAATATTGTTGTAGTTAGGCGATGATAGGCCCTTTTAAGAATTCATAATTCAGAATAAGGATATGTTGCCGTAAGCAATAAAAATCACAGGAAACACGATCCGATAATGGTTTGCAAGAGACACTAAAGTATTAGGTTAAAAGAAAAGGCTTAGCGTGTCACTGGGAAAACAGTGTTAGGTCATAGAATCTCAAATATAGGAACAAGTCCTTCAGCCCACCATATCCATGCTGACGAACAAACATAATCTCATTTACCTGCACTCAGTCCATTGCCCATTATGCCCTGGCATTTTAAGTGCTGGTCCAGAAGCTTCTTAAATGTTGAAAATACCTGCCTGCACTGCCCTCTCAGGTTCCATATTTCTACAACCCTCTCGGTGAAAAATGTTTTCTTCAGTTCCCCCCTAAACTGCCTAGTCCTCACCTTAAACTTTTGCTCTTAGACATATTTGCCATGGGGAAGAGACTTTCATGATCTACCCTATCTATGCCTTTCATAATTTTACATAGCTCAATCAGACTCCACCCCCCCTCCCCAAAAAGCCTCTTTTGCAAATCCAATTTCTCCTCATAACTGAGATTTTATTGAAAATTGGGAGAGTTTTATAAAGTTTAGCAGAGGAGAAATGAGAATTTGATGCAGAAAGGGAAAATAGCAACAAGATTGGCTGTTAGGGATGTAAATAGATTGTAAGAGTTTCCATAAGTAAAAAGAGATTAACTTGAGTAATTGTGGGTTATCTGGAAGCAGACATGGGAGACATTATGATGGGGAGTAAGGACTGAAAGATGCAGTAAGTATTTTGTATCCATCTACACCTTCAGAAGAGAAAAAAATTGCAGATGTGTGGAACTGTAGACCTTGTGGGAATTAAGAACTTAAAAGAATGCGTACTGGTGAAGAAATAGTATTGGAGAAATTAATTGGAGTAAAAGCCAACAAATCTCTGATTCAATGGTCAAGACCCTAGGATTTTAAATTGTGACTTCAGAAATAGTGAATACAATGTTTTGATTTTCTAGAATTCCCTGTTCACTATTAATTGAGGTCAGGTACGTACTGGTTTATTCCTTTGGCAGTTGGCTGCCAGGAGATTTGAGAGCATCCCCTGTTGATTGGAAGATAGTATTTGGAACCCTAGTTTTAAAGGGAGGAGGGGGAAAGAGAAAACTGAGCACTATAGGCTAATAGTGCCTTTTGAAATTAGTAATAGATTTCAGCATTTCCACTATCATTTGGGATGTAATTTCAGGATATTTATGAAATATTAGAATAGAATCCCTACAGTGTAGAAACAGGTCCTTCAGCCCACCAAGTCCATGCTGACCCTCTGAAGAGTAACCCTTCCAGTCCCATTTCCCTACCTTTTTATCCTATATTTACCCATGACAAATGCACCTAACCTACACATCCTTGAACACTATTGGCAATTTAGCATGGGCAATTCACCCAACCTGCATATCTTTGGATTGTGGGAGGAAACCGGAGCACCTGGAGGAAACCCACGCAGACATTGGGAGAATGTGCAAACTCCACACAGATGGTCACCCGAGGCTGAATTCGAACCTAGGTCCCTAGCACTGTGAGGCAGCAGTTCTAACCACTGAACCATGTTGTTAAACCGAATCAAATGAATTAATGAAAGGCAGATTGTCTGATACATTCATTGCAGTTTTTGAGGTTGTAACTATTGGGTGAATATGGGGGGGAAACCTAGATTTTCAAACATCATTGATTAAATGACACAAGGTTTTTATGCAGTATTCATGCCCATTGGAATTGGAGAAATTTATTAACATAGATTGAGTAATATATAAAAGAAATTTAAAATAAATATGCCATTTCCAGGCCAGCAGACAGTAGCTAGTGGAGTATCACAAGTGTCATTTTTTGGTCTTCTCAAATACAATTTGTGTTACTCACTTAGATGCGGGCACAAAATGCAGTGGATCCAAGTTTATTGATATTGCACAGTTAGGTGGAAAAGTAAGCTATGAGCATAGTCTGCAAAAGGAGGTACACACATTAAGTGACTGAGCAAGAACATAGCATGGAATACAATGTGGAGAAATTTTGAAGCTTTTCAATTTGTTAGGAAAAAAATGTGAATCTGAGAGATCTTGGAAACGCTTACTTGAAAATTCTGTTCTGCACATTGTGATTTTTAAAATTGTGCTGTTGTTTTCAATTTTCTGCCGAGCCACAAACAAATTATTTATTACCAAACTTGTACCGTTCTGACAACCATGGGCCATAATTGTGTAACTTCATGAGCATCTTGGATCTGGGTGTCTTTGGTTCAAAGATAACATGCAGATACAGTAATCAGAATTAGAAAATTAGTATAGCAAGTATTGGTGGAAGAATGTGGTGGTGGTAACCAGGTGGAGGAGGGATGGGTGTCTCGAGGCCAGAGTTGAGTTAGTGGAGGAAGGCTGGCCAGGGAGGAGTTGATAGTGGAAGGAGGTGGTGGCAGAGGAATGCTAAGGGGGATAGGTAGTCAGAGGGAGGGGAACCCTCCAGAATCTCTGATTTACACAGAGACTCTAGGATGCTTCCAAGCATAGAGGAATTGTCCAACAGAATCCTACATTTCCTTCAGAATATGCTACAATGGAGATTCCACATGTGCAACTCCTACCCACGTTACAATAATGTTTGTCTGGCCAGCAGAAAATCCAGGCCCAGGAGTTCCGTCTTTTCTACAGCTATCTGAATGGGTCCAAATGAAAACATCTTGACTGGAAGGGAGTATTTACACTGGATAATGTATTGTGCTTTTTACAGTCATTTGTTTTTCTATTGCAGAGATAAAATCATTCTGGATTTTTTAGGTCCAGCGTGTGTTCGATTTATAAATATTTAACTTGATAACCACAGCCCTCTCCAAATAGCGCTGCGAAGACCTTTCATTTTTTCCAACATTCACAGGATGTGAGCTAGGCTAGCATCCATTGCCCATCCCTAATTGTCCAATTGTGTTAACATAGTTTATATTGTAATATTGTGTTGTGAGAACAAATGTTTTTCATTTTAAGATGCTTTCCTTCAAAAATCAGTTCATTTGAAATAAGATATCATCAATTAATGAAGCTTTTTAAAAAATCATCTAGTGTAGCATGTGAATAATAAACGTGCATAATTGAGAAATAGTATTCTGAAAGATTGAGCCGGTTTAGTGATATTTAAATGCATGCCAAATTCAAGTCTTCCAAGGACAAGACCATCCCCAGAGCCACACCACAAGAAGGCAAATGATCTTGGAGCTGCAATTTCTTTAATTTCCAGCTTCATGATATCATCCCATGTCCAGCACTTCTCAGCTGTTGTTACTCCAGTTTCTCTGTCGTATTCTTCCAAAGGTGACTCTGCGGTGTGGAGGGTGGGTTTGTAGCGATCATGTAGCTTCAGAAATGTTTGGATCATAGTGAATAGAATGCGATTGAGTAATTTTTTCATTGGATTTCCAAATCAGTCAAAAATTCTTGAATCAGCCAGTCTCAGTTGTGTCGTGAACACTTAAAAGGTTCAGTTATACTATGTTTTAGCATATCCTATATCTATATATTTTTTCCACCATTCCCAGAGTGTCAGTTTGTATCACGCAATGATTAAGTTTTCTGAATCCCCTGGCAGTTGTTTTGAAAGTCTCATTTTACAGTTAATGCTAGTCATGAAATATTCCCACATTGCTTAGAATGTCTAAAATGGATTCAAAGACAGTTTATGATCTGGTTTAAAAGACTGAAACACTTGACCTATGCTAGCTAAAAACAAATTGGTAGCTCCCTGAGAAAGCGCTGTCTTTAGAGACATGTTGAAAATCTGTTTGGGTACACTGCTTCTTGTTCACATTGTATGACAGCGCGTTCAAGAGTAAATTTCCTGGAGGAATTTGCCAAATAAATCAATTTTGGTTTTGAATTTAAAGATACTTTTCTTGTCATAGATACTAATTGATGCTCGATGCTGCCTTAATTCTTGAGGTTTTCTGTTCGTTCCTCATCAGAGTTCAGTTTCCTTTCTGCTGTTTTCCTGCTTATTGCTCTGTCATTGCCTAATATTGGTTGCTGTTCCTGATGCCCATCAGTTGCCAGTTTCTTGGCCTGGTAACAGCCCATCCTGAACTAACCAAGCTCCTCTTTAGGAATTATGGGATGGCCGTATTGGCCTTCAGCTTTGCTGTATCAAATGCATGTGTTTGAACTCTGATTTTGGCTAGAGAAGCCCAAATAATTTCTGGCCAGTCTGTATATTTTGACACTTGCCCATTTCTTTCCAATCCCTTCCTCCCATCACCAAACCGTACTGGACCACTGAATTATTGCATTAGGCATCAAGCCTTTGCAGTTAGTAACTCAGTCTCTCACAGTGCTGCAGATGTCAATTTTCCTGATCAGAAAATGGTTTCTGTCTCCCGTCCTGGACACTTTCCCCTAAATTCTGGCTATTTTGCTCTTTCTGCTCTAATGCAGTCTTTCATTTACATGTTCTTACTCTTCTGTTTCCTTCCATTTTCTAATTTTGTTTTCTTCTTTTCACTGCTTTGTCCCTGTGTATTTTGTCATGCCATTTCAGCTACAAATCCCTCATGGACTTTTCCACCATTTTCCTCTGATGTAGTTACCACTTGCTGCTCTCTCTGTAGACCAAAGCACACCCTGACTTTCCAAGCAACTATCTCCTTCGTTGGATAAAGTATCATTAATCTCCTTTCCATTCCTTGTTTCATGCTTTCCTTCCTTACCTAAAACATGAGAGCTTGAGTGTGTAGGTGTGGGAGTTGGAAATAATCAACATCCTCTTGTTTGTTCACTTGTCTAAGTTTAACTCTGTGGCATATTTCTAATATTAGTTTCCCTGGATCTTGCATAGTTGCCTCCAGGGTACTGCAAGATTTTATCTCTGGTACCTTTTTTTTTGGTAGCATTTTGTACTGCATTTCACAACTGCTTTATACATTCAATCCCTACTTCACCACCTGCCAACGTATCAATGCCATACTCTGTGAAGTTTTGATTCAGTCAGCTTTCTTTTTTTTCCCCCACCATCCCTGACTTTCCTCACTCATTGGTGGAACTTGTAGTTGTCCTTGTCTCATGCTGTGCAATTCTTTCTATAAACATCCCCCTCTCTCTTCCCCCCCCCCCCCCCCCCCCAACCTTGCTGATTGCCTGTGCAAATGTTTTTAAAAATCTTTCTCTTTGAGTAATCTCAGCCATCTCTCTTAAGTTCTCTACTGCTTGGCTCGGTCACTCCTTCTTGAAGCATGAGAGACATTATATTATGTTAAAGACACTATACTAATCAAACTCATGTAGAAAGAATGCTTCTATCTTTCAAAACGGAAATCCACGTTAAGACTGGATTTTAGAAATGCTGATCTGAAATCGCTTGCTTTTCAGAACATAGAATTCATATTTAAACCCAGTTTTATACTTTGCCTTCAAAGTCATTGACAATGAAGGTTTTTGATTCTTTTTCTGGTTGTTTGTTATGACGTGCCATAAGTGACAGAAATTAGTAGCTCGTTTCAAGTAAGATAATTGTGATTTTTGAAAAGAATGTCAATTTGAAAACATTGTCAAATGAAAACCTATAATTAAATCTTTGGTTTTGTATAGTCCTTTCACTTACTTCCAAATCATTGATATTATTTACGTTTTTAATATTGGATTTTCAAAATGAACTGAGATGCAAGTGGCTGTTCTGAACAGAGTTCATTTTTCTTCGTGATTGGTAGCTTGTGCTTTTTTTAATAGTATCTTGAACCCTGCTTGGTTCCCCTGTTATCCAATATAATACAAAATCCAAAGCATTAAAGAGTAGTCTGTAACCTTTTGACGAAGAGAGATTAAAGGAAGGAACAGTTTAGGAAGGAAACAGCAGAGCTTTTGGCATGGCTACCATTGTTGAGACAAATGGAACGTAGAATGTGCAAAAGACCACACTGGGAGCATGGAAAAAGTGAGGCTTGCAGATTCTGGAGATCAGAGTCGAAAAGCACAGCAGGTCAGGCAGCATCCGAGGAGCCAGAGAATCAACATTTCGAGCATGAGCTCTTCATCAGGAATGTGTGTGGGGGGATGGTGGCAAGGGAGCTGACTGATTAAATGGGAGGGGCTGGGGGAAGGTAGCTGGAAATGCGATCGGTAGATGAAGCTGAGGGGTGATGGTGATAGGTCGGAGTGGTGTGTGAAGCAGATTGGTGAGAAAGAAGATGGACAGTTCAAGAGTGCCTTGAGACAGTTCCCCCGCCCCCCCCCAACCTCCATCCAAGGCCCCAAAAGATCATTCATTGTCCGGCAGAGATTTTCCTGCACCTCCAAACACCTTATCTAATGTGTCTGTTGCTCTTTATGTGGTCCCCTGTACATTGGGGAGGCAGGACGCCAACTTGCGGGACATTTCAGAGAACATCTCTGGGACACACTCACCAATTAACCCCACTGCCCCGTGGCTGAGCAGTTCAACTTTCCCTCCCACTTCACCAAGGACATGCAAGTCCTGGGCCACCTCTCCCACCAAATCCTAACCGCAGAACATCAATGTCGAATTCACACATTTCCTCATCCCCCTTCCCCTCCCCTCCCCACCTTATCCCAGATCTAATCCGCCAACTCTGCACCGCCCTCTTGAAATGTCCTACCTGTTCATTTTCCTTCCCACCTGTCCACTCCACACTCCACTCTGATCACCATCACTCCATGGAGGAGTTGTAGAGATGAAGACAGTCAAGTCCATGTAGGTATTTGGAGTTAAAAGAGAACTTCAGAGTTAAGATTCAAATAAAATGAAATGACCCTCTATGAGAACAGGCTACAACTTGGTACTGGTTAGTGTACAGACATCAGAGCTTTGGATGAGCTCAGATTTGGGAGGCATAAGATGGAATATCTGTCAGCACCCCATTGGAATAGCAAAAGTGCAAATTATGGTTGAGGATACTCTTCGAAAGTTGGATTAACATCTTTGGCCTCCTTTTCCAGGGTGCTTTGGAGGTACAGTAAATATGAAAGATATTTCAGGCTGTTTTTTGGACACCGTACTATTGAACAGTATAAGGTGACAGATGTGCTGTTGATGCAATACTTCTGTTACGTATTTCCTTTCAGTTCTTTATAGTGTTAGTTTTTATGAGTTTGCATGAAGTGCAGTGGATTATAATTTATTTTATTTTAATTTATTTTCTAATCGTGGGTGGCACAATGGTTAGTACTGCAGCCTCACAGTGCCAGGGACCTGGGTTCAATTCCCGCCTCAGGCGACTGATTGATTGATTGTGTGGAGTTTGGAGGTTCTCCCTGTGTCAGCATGGGTTTCCTCCGGGTGCTCCAGTTTCCTCCCACAGTCCAAAAATGTGCAGGTTAGGTGAATTGGCCATGCTAAATTGCCCGTGGTGTGAGTTGAAGGAGTAAATGTAGGGGAATAGGTCTGAGTGGGTTGCGCTTCGGCGGATCAGTGTGGACTTGTTGGAGCGAAGGGCCTGTTTCCACACTAAGTAATCTAATCTACTCTAATCTCAGTTGTTAATGGCAACACATTTGGTAACCCACTGAATCACAGAGTGGTGAGCTTATGGAGTTTACACAGAAGGCTGGAGGCAAAGTCATTGGATGAATATATTTAAAAAAGGAATTATTTTCTAGTTGCTGAAGGTGTGAAGGAGTATGAGAAGAGTATGGCATTGATGCAGAGGATCAGCCATGATCATGTTGAATGGTGTAATAGGCTCAAATAGACCTAATCAGCCATACATTATAGTAGCCACTGTGCTGGCTGACCAAACACAAAATTGTACTAATCGCATTTACCTGCATTTGATCCATAGCATACTATACCCTGCATTTTAAGTGCTCATCCAAATGATGCTTAAATGTTGCGAGAGTACCTGCTTCCTCCACCCTCTCAGGTAGTGTGTTCCATATTTCTGCAACCTTTGTGGTTTAAAAAAGTTTTTTTCCTCAATCACCTCTAAACCACATACTCTTCACCTTAAACTTGCATCCTTTGGTCTTTAGACATTTCTGTCATAGGGTAGGTAGTGGGAATATCTTCCCTGTCTATGCCTGTCATAATTTTGTCTACCTCATACAGATCTTCCTGTACCACCTCTACTCTAGGGTAAACCAGCCTATCTAGTCTCTACTCATAACTGAGATTTTTCATTTCAGGTAACATCCTTGTGAATCTCCTCTGATCTTACTCCTGCACTGGTCTTCTGTGTTTCTGAGTTTTATAGCACTTGTGCTGTAACATTACATGGAACTGTTAACCTTAGCTATCTCCTTGTCCAGAATACGTTAAAGCAAATAGTTACATTGCACTTAATTGATATTGTTCTGTGCCCCTTGTACATAGGGAGCCCAGAAGCCTTTCACGGAAATAATCAGAGCTAACATTGGAGATGCTCATGCGATGGGACAGCAGCCAATTACATTTCTGAGACAGGTATGTGTACGTGTGAGGGTAAAATAAGTGTTATAGTGCTTTCTGAAAGGTTTTCATTTTAAATTCATTTTTTATATGACAAAAACAGGTTTCTCTCAGCCAGGTCCTAATTAGCATTGAAAGTTGCCTGTTTCCAAAATGTGTTTGGATTTCCTTTGTTGTTGCAAATTTGTGTTATTAATCTGGACTGCTTTCTCTTAAATCTGTGGGATGGTGGAGAGGTGAGTGGTTCACCTCTGTTCACGTACTGTTTCTTAGCATAACTATACAACTTCAATAGCCACCTAAAATGTCTTTTTTAATTCTATGTGGAATTTATTTCTGGGTTTTGTACAATATTTCAATACAATTTTTTGAACAGTTAATCATTGGCTAATCGCACGTACAGTATTTATCAGCCAAGCTGAAACCTTGGACACTGGCATCGTTGAGGTGAAAGTGGAGCCAGGAACTCCTGGTTGTAGCAGGCCCAGAACCAGGAACAAAGCAGCAGTGGCAGCGGAGCCAGGGACTCTGGGTTGCAGGACGATTGTAGATTCATCAAGGTACCTAGTATTGGCGAGGTAGACCCGGGGCAAAGATATAGGACCTAAAGAGTGGTGACTCCTATGTTGGTGGGTCTGGCGCAGACAGGAGCGAGACAGTGGAGGTGGTGATCTGGCTCAGGACCCATAGTGGAGCTGGAGAACAAACATTGACTCTCTTTTGGTTTTTTTTTATTATTAAACTATTTAAAATGGTGCTGGATTGTGGTGACAGTTGAAGCTTTTCACTGTATTTTATTGTAAGTGACAATAAATTGTTCAGTTCAGAAGCAGGTGTAACAAGTAGAATGAGCAATTGAAAGTATAAAATGTCAAAAAAATACATATGTGACACTTTCCAAGTCAGAATCTGATGAATCAAAGTCCCATTTCTCCAGTTTATTTTTTAACAAATGTCTTTATGACCTTTGTTTTGAGCTCTTTTTGTAACAACTACGCATTTGAAAAGGACCTTTTGTTTGCAACAAATATGAAATATGAAGCATTTCCTGATAATTGTTTACAAAATGCAATGAACGTTTGTAGTTGAGATGTTCAATAAAGTTATGGCTGCAGAAGGTTGCTTATTAACGTTGTTGGCAGAAGAAAAGATATTAGAATGAAATCTGTTTAAATGCTTAATTGGATTGTATTTCTTTCCCAATTTAGGTTGCTGCTCTTTGTACTTATCCAGAACTGCTTGAGAGTCAGCACTTCCCTGCTGATGCAAAGGAGAGAGCCCATCGTATCCTGCTGTACTGTGGGGGTCAAAGTCTAGGTATCTTTGTTGCATCCTCCTTTGTACTTTTGCATTGATATTTAGGATAGTACTGTTCAGCAAAACTGATGCTATAAAAGTGAGTGATAAGTGTAAGATTCTATGGAAGGTGACTAGTGAAACTTTCATGTAAGATTATAACTTAGAATTGTTTCCAAGTTTGTCATGTTCCAGTAATGAGGAATAGTGGACATTGTTTCCTCTTCCTCCTCCAATGAGATCATGGTATGTGCATAATACAATCTATGGAATTGGTTTATTTTGCTGGGACTGGTTGGGTTTTTCCAGAATAGTTTTGTCTGCCTGCTGATTTTAATCAGAATTACCTATTGGGCACACGTAGATGTTATTGGAGTAGTTGCTGATTCAAGACCAAAATAGAATATTTGAAAGTTGAAATAACTTGGGTGGAAAGGCAATTGACCAATGACCTGCAGATAATTTGGAAGGGAAGGTTTATATATATATAGTGTGTGTGTGTGTGTGTGTGTGTGTGTGTATTTGATGCCCTCACACAGTAGAATGACTTGTGAAGACAGGATAGTTTGCTGTGAGGAATGAAAGAATTGTGATGAGCTTCATACTAATGATGAGCTTTACTCATCATTGTAAAGAGGGGACAGTAAAGATCCAAATAGAAAACATTCTTAAATTTTGACCAGTTGTGATCATCATTTCAGAGCCCAGTACTCGCTGTTCTATCTACAGCATTTAGTCAACCTTTGAAAAAGCATAGGGAATTAGCCAGCTGGCACAATACCTTGACCAAGCTGCCAATAGAAATTGAAAATATATCAGATGTCAGCTTGTGCCTCATCTGTATTAGTAACTACACCAGAGAGGTTGAGTAATACACATAGCCAAAAGTCCAGCACTTCTGGAAAGTTTGTAATTTTAACGAAATGTTAAACTGCAATATTTATCATCTATATTTTTTTTTGTCAGGTTCCTACAGTGCAAGCCAGGGTCTAGATTGTATACGTCAAGATGTTGCTAAGTACATTGAGACAAGGGATGGAGGAGTTCCTGCAGAATCTGATAATATTTACATTACCACAGGAGCAAGTGATGGAATAACTGTACGTAAAGCCGTGGCTCATTTGGTTAAAAACTTTAGTGTGGTTGCCACTGTTGAATTGTAGCATTAAATATGTTTGGAATTGCTCTATATTTGAATAGCTTTAATCCTTATCATTCTGAATTACCTGCCCCTCCATTTTTTTATTTTATAGACCATTATGAAACTTCTGGTGGCTGGAGAAGGGCGAATGCGGACTGGAGTGATGATTCCAATCCCACAGTATCCCCTATACTCAGCAGTCATCTCTGAGCTAGGAGCTGTCCAAATCAACTACTACCTGGATGAAGAAAATGGCTGGGCTCTTGATAAAAATGAACTGAAAAGAAACCTGAATGCAGCTAGGGAATATTGCAACCCCAAGGTTCTTTGTATTATTAACCCAGGAAACCCAACTGGTACTTGAACTATTTCAAAAATAGACATTTGTGTACTCTTGAAAAGCTAGTCTTTAGCAAATGTAAGGCACGCATTGAATTGTTGTAATGGTAAAGAAAATATTTAAAAGTCCGTTTTAGCAAAGGAATTAATATTGTTACAGGTATAAGTAAGGCACACTTTATTTCAGTAACACAACTTTTCATTTATCGTGGTAATGTGACTCAGTTGCAGCACTCCTGCCTCTTGTGTCTGGATGCACATAATCTTCACTGGCACTTCAATGCAGTACTGAGAGAATGCTGCACTGTTGACCTGTTCAGGTGACACTAAACCAAGTCCCATTTTATTCTTTCAAATTGATGTCAAGGATCCCATGGCATTATTTAAGGGAAATATACTGAGTTCTTTGATGCCCTGGCTAATGTTCCTCCTTCAATCAATTATATTATCTATCCATAGATTATTATTTATCTTTGTGTGTCATTTACCTGTATAATTGGACATTACAAAATGTACTACATTATCTCCGGGAATTATTGGATTGCCCTGAGATGTCAGAGGTGCCACGGTAATTCAGTTTTTAACAAATCCATCCCAGAAGTTATAGTTGTTTATCTTGCACCAAGGCATATGGATTTACCAATGATTATTATTTTATTACCATCTATAGCCCACTCAAAATGAAATTGGTATTATTGCAAATTCATTCTGAATTCTGCCATAATGTGAGGTACCCTGGATGCATACATGTTTTTCTTGGGTGAAGCACCTTTGGGTTTGAAAGTAACCATGGGAAAAAGGGATTGGGTCAAATATGTAAAATCACAAAACAGTTTTCAACCCACTGCCTATGTCTTTCCTTTTTTTGTGTGGCAATGGTTTTCAAGCTATATTTAAATTGCCCATAGTGTTAGGTGCATTAGTCAGGGGTAAATATAGGGTAGGGGAACGGGTCTGGGTGGGTTACTCCCCGGAGGGTCACTGTGGACTTATTGGGCCAAATGGCCCATTTCCATCCTGTAGGGAATCTAATCTAACAATCGATTAAATAAGACCGGAATAGTCAGCCATAAAATGCTAATACATTTTTATGTGCTCCTTGTCAATTAGAGAGAGTCTACCAATTGTGCTGATTGTGGTTGTCTTCATTGCTGTGTTTGATACTTCTCTCTCCTCCCCACGATTAATGTTCTATCTTTCCCTCTTCCTCCTAAATTGGAGATGGCTACCGTCGTTCCTATTCAATAGCTAGCCCCTTAATCTGGTTAATTGCCAGGCAGAAAATAGTGGGGAGTAGAAAATATGGAAGAGAAAAGGTAAGAGGTCCTGCTGTTTAGATTTTGTAGGACCTACATTCCCTTCCTCCCCCTGCTGCTGTGCTGCCCTTCTACTCTTTTTCTCCCCCCCCCAAACAAAATATCAGTACCCTTGACTTTGTGCAAAACTCCATCTAGTGACTAATTTGAGAATTACAGTAATGCGCTCGCTGTAAGTAAGGAATTAAATGATGGCTGTCTCCGGATACCTGAAGGTTCACATTATAGAGTCATAGAGATGTACAGCACGGAAACAGACCCTTTGGTCCAACTCATTCATGCCGACCAGAATTCCCAACCCAATCTAGTCCCACCTGCCAGCACCTGGCCCATTGCACATATATAAAGTACTCCGCAATCGCACTTTGAAATGCACTGCTGTTTACAAACACAATGGTGCCAAATAAGTATAATAAATGAGTGAATGGGATGTAATGTTGTCACTAGCTATACTGGCAAGAGTGCTGCACATGTGTTTTGCACATAAGTGCTGAGAGCATTTTGGGAGTGTTAGAAAACCTTCTCTTAAATAATCAGATACTAGTGCAGCACCCCTGTCTTAGTGTTTAAACTTTTGTAAGAAGTGATGGGTCAAGCTGCCTGAAAGAGGAAAGCAATTCTGAAATGGAATTGCACAAAATTAGTTTTAATATAAGTAGCTTTTTGTTTTAATCACAGGCCAAGTACAAAGCAGAAAAGGTATTGAGGATGTAATTCGTTTTGCTTATGAGGAAAAACTCTTTGTTCTGGCTGATGAGGTAAGACAAACCTTGTTAGCTTACTTTTGTTTTCACGTTGTTTGATAGTTAAAACCTTGTGATTTTGGGAGAGTGTCGTATTCCCAGTCATGGATTGTTTAGCCTCAGAAAATAAAGTAGGCTTGGATGTTTATTTTCTCTATCCTAGGTATACCAGGAAAACGTGTATTCTGAGGACTGTAAATTTTACTCATTCAAGAAGGTGTTGTATGAGATGGGTCCGGAGTACTTCAATACAGTGGAATTGGTCTCATTTCATTCTACATCCAAAGGATACACAGGAGAGTAGGTGTTTCTATTCTGCTCAATGTAATCTTACTTGTGTGCAGTTTTTGTTTAAATTTGTAAACTTCACTTCAGGAGTTTTAAATGATACTGCGTTTATTCAGTTAATTCTTTTGTAGGGATAAATTTTAATCTGGTCAGAGTAGCCAGTAAAGAAGGCACAGTCTTAAAATTAGACCCATGTTATTTAGATGTGAAATCAGGAAACACTTACTCACAAAAGGTAGTGAAAATCTGGAATTCCTTTTAGCTAAAAGACTATAGATGTTGAGTCAAATTGAATTTTGCTCAAATTTCATGTTTATTATAAGATCATCAAAAATTAGCTATTTGGCACCTCAAGCCTGCCCTGCCATTCAATAAGATCATGACTAACCTATCCATGTCTCCTTTGTCTTGCTGGAATCTTTATAGCTCTCAACTTCACTATTTCAAAAATGTTTCAGCTCTCTAGGTTCAACAAGAGTCTGGGGTAGATAATTCTGGACATTCGCTACTCTCTAGGCGAACAAATTCCTTTGTATCTCTGTCCTCTAATTTGAGTCTCCCCAACTCGTGGAAACAACATCTAATCTGGAAAGCCTACTCAGAATCTAGAATGTTTCAATAAGATTAGCTCCTCTAATACTTCTTGATTCTTTTTATTTACTCGTGAGTGTAGCTGGCTGAGCAGCATTTATTGCCTATCCCTAGGCTGCCTATCAGAAAGTAGTGGTAAGCTGCTGCCTTGAACCAATGCAGTCTATGTGCTGCAGCTTGACCCACAATGCCCTGAGGGAAAGAACTCCAGGATTTTGCCCCAGCTACAGTGAAGGAATGGCAACATGTTTCCAGTTCAGGATGGTGAGTGGCTTGGAGGGGAACTTGCAGGTGGTGGTCTACCCATGTATCTCCTGCTCTTGTCCTCCTTTTATGGAAGTGTCTGTGGGTTTGGAAGGAGCTATATAAGGATCTTTGGTGAATTTCTGTCATGCATCTTATAGGTTATACACACAGCTGCTATTGAGTATCCATGATGGAGAGAGTGGATGCGTTGTTAATCAAGCAGGCTACTTTGTCCTGGATCATGTCGAGTTTCTTGAGTGTTATTGGAGCTGCACTCATCAAGGCAATGGGGAGAATATTGTCACACTCCTGATTTGTGCCTTGTACATGGTTGACAGACTTTGGGAGTCATGAGGTGAATTACTCGCTGCAGTATTCCTAGCCTCTGACCTGATCTTGTAGCCACTGTGTTATGTGGTGAATCCAGTTGAGTTTCTGTTCAATGATTTTGGATTTTGATAATGGGGGACTCAGTGATGGTAATACCATTGAATACCAAGTAGCAGTAGATAGACTGTCTCCTGTTGGAGACGATCATTGTCTGGCATTTTTGTGGTGCGAATGTTATTCAGCACTTGTCACCCCAAGCCTGGATATTGTCCAGGTCTTGTTGTGTTTGAATGTGGGTTGTTTCAATATCTGAGGAGTGCTGGAATGGTGCTGAATGTTGTATTGTCATTGGCTAACAACCTCAGTTCTGACCTTACGAGGGAGGGAGGGTCTTGGATGAAGGAGTTGAACATGTTTGAGACAAGGACACCACCCTAAGGAACTCCTGCAGAGATATCCTTGAACTACCATTTTCCTATGCGTCAGGTGTGACTGCAACCAGTGGAGAGTTTGTCCACTGATTCCCATTGAATCTAGTTCTGCTCGGGTTCCTTGATACCACACTAAGTCAAATGCAGCCTTGATGTCAAAGGTTGACTCACTCACCTCACATCTAGATTTCAGCTCTGTTGTCAGTGTTTGAACCAAGGCTGTAATGAAGTCAGGAGCTAAGTGATCTTGGCAAACCCAAATTGAACATCAGTGAGCCAGTTAATGAATGAAGTCCCATTAATAGCTAAAAGTCTATCTTGTTGAGCCATACTTGATAAGTCAATCCCTTCATCCCAGAAATTGGCCTAGTGAATTTCTTGATTTGCCTCCAGTGCCTTAATATCCTTATTTAAATATAGTGACCAACTGTACACAGTACTCTGGCTCCTCATTAATGCACTGTAATGTTGTAACAAGTCTTCCCTGTTTTTAAACTCAAGTAGCAATAAAGTTCAACATTATTTTTGCTATCTAATTACTTGCTGCACCTGAATGCTAATATTTTGTCTTTCATGCACAAGAACACCCTGATGCCTCTCAACATTTCGATTCTTACTATTAGCTGTCTGCTTTCTGACTCTCTGCCTTCCTCCTTGAACAAGAGTGTTACATTAGCAGTTTTCCAATATGTTGGAACACTCCTGGAATATTTTGATCAATATCTGCATTATCTCTTGAGCCACAGTCTTTAACTCCTTGGATGCTGACCATCAGGTCCTGTTCATTTATCAAATAATTTGACCCTCGTGATAGAAACTGTTGCACAATCTTTCTTCCCATTGGCACCTTAGTTATCCATTTTATTTGGTGTTTGTGGTGTTCTCTACTGTGAAGACTGATGCAGATAATTAAACTTATTGGTTCCCTGTTCCCCTTTTCAATTCTTCCATCACATCCTCCCCGTGTCTGCGTGAGTTTCCTCCGGGTGCTCCGGTTTCCTCCCACAGTCCAAAGATGTGCAGGTCAGGTGAATTGGCCATGCTAAATTGCCCGTAGTGTTAGGTAAGGGGTAAATGTAGGGGTATGGGTGGGTTGCGCTTCGGCGGGTCGGTGTGGACTTGTTTGGCCGAAGGGCCTGTTTCCACACTGTAATGTAATGTAATCTAATCTAATCTAATCTAAATGTAATGTAATCTAATCTAATCTAATCTAAATCTTCTCAGTCACTTTGAGCTACTCCTTTTCTTTTTTTATATACTGTGGACGTTCTTGCTGTTTGATTTCATAATTCTTTGAGGAGAAAGTGAGGACTGCAGATGCTGGAGATCAGAGCTGGAAATGTGTTGCTGGAAAAGCGCAGCAGGTCAGGCAGCATCCAGGGAACAGGAGAATCGACGTTTCAGGCATAAGCCCTTCTTCAGCCCTGAAGAAGGGCTTATGCCCGAAACGTCGATTCTCCTGTTCCCTGGATGCTGCCTGACCTGCTGCGCTTTTCCAGCAATACATTTCCAGATTTCATAATTCTTGTCAATTTAGTTTCATCATCAACTTTCTCCCTCTTTATTAGCTACTGATTCACACAGCTATTTCCTTTATATATAAAAAAAATCCTCAACTAGCATTAGTTTTCTTCCCCTAGTCTGTCTGGGCTTTTGAATTGGATATTCTCCTTGGCAACCTTTGTTAGCACAGATGTTTCATCCTTCTTGCTGAGTCATTTTTGACTAGAATGATTTATTTGCTGTGCATTTTGAAATATCTGCTTCTGCTACTGCTCGTCTGCTGATTTTACCCTTTGTCTATTCTCCTAGCTAATTTTAGACAATTGTGTCTTCATACCTCTATAATTGTCTTTATTTAATTTAAAGGCACTAATTTGAGACCTGAGTGGCTCTGCCTGAATTGAATTTGAAATTTTATTATGTAAGCATTTATCAACCTTTTGGTCAGTTGCTGTTGTTCTTTGGTTGTACATGTTAAGCATCAATTTCATAAATGCTGTTTGGTCTCTTTCACTTTACCATTATTATTTTAACACCTTGAATTAATATGCTTTTGCACTTCCTTCGTCTTTGACATGCAATAATTTCCATTTGACCATATTAAATTCCTTCCATTTTTCTGCACATATAATATTTCTAGTTCCTTTGTAATCTGTCCACTGTCTATACTGAGCTGTTTTAATTTAGGAATCTTTATGCGAATTAAATCAAATTGATAATTTGATCTAAACTCTCTGTTCTGCTCCCAGTATTAGGGCCTTAGAGCAACGGACATGGTATTCTCCCTCATTGACTTGACTACTGCAAAGAGTTCCTCTTATTTGCAACCCTTTAGCTAATTTCTTATCCATCACTAAATTTTATTTTAGATTTTTGACCTTAACCACACTTCAGGCAAAACATGACTTGTGTGCCTATATTTATGGAATCTTGTACCTTTTGTGCTTTGTGTTCACACATAATTGGGATTAATCAAAATTTATCCCTTGCGTTGTATTTTTTTTAACTATTTAAACTCTACAAGTCAACCTTGATCTCTTATCAGTCCAAGAGTGTGGTGCTGGAAAAGCACAGCTGGTTAGGCAGCATCCAAGGAGCAGGAGAGTCAATGTTTTGAGTAGAAGCTCTTCACCACACTTTTCAACTTTCATCTCCAGAATCTACAGTCCTCACTTTCTCCAAGTTGATCTCTTTTCATTACAGTAATCCCACATTGGCCAGGATATTTTGCTCATTTCCTCTTTATGAATATGAAGAGAAAAATACTTCAACTATTTGTGGTAACCTTGCTCAGTTTTTAGCTCATTTGGCTTTCTTATCATTCGTTTTGAACGTTTATGAAGGGCTTTTGCCCGAAACATCGATCTTGCTGCTCCTCGGATGCTGCCTGAACTGCTGTGCTCTTCCAGCACCACTAATCCAAAATCTGGTTTCCAGCATCTGCAGTCATTGTTTTTACCTATAGATGTGCAAAGGCAAAGCAAAACCATTATAAAATCTATCATTATTGATCGGGGTATTACACAAATATCTTCCATTTTTTTGTATTTTTAAAACTATCCATTTAGCCGCTACTGCGTTATGGCATGAGCCCAAAGAGTTTGTCTTAATCATTCTATCATTTCATTGAATGTAACTTATGTGTGATCCTTCATATTGCGGCTGATATTTTTGTATAATTGAACACACAATAGTAGCAGTTACTATGCTGAGGAACACTACAATTTCTGCTGACATGGATGAATGTCAATGAATTGTTAACAAATACCACATTGGAAGAAAAACACTCGAGTACTGAAGTGAATAAGTCATGAAACAAATGTGTGTTCTGTTAACCAACCCTGAAAACTGAAATAACTGCTTAATTTGAAGTCCGTAATCAGAATAATTTTTCTGTATCTGTATGTCCTTTTTTTAATCAGTTCATTGTGAAATTTGTATTCCATATGCTGACTTTATAATCTGCTTTTAGTGTCAGTTTGGATTTCTTAGTTTAGGTTTTTCAAATAGAAAATAACATCTTTGGAGTAAATAATAGATTCTTCTCATGTACATGTTGACTTGTTTTGTGTGGTTCCAGTGAGACTCGTTAATCTCTGGAGGCTATTTGGGTATGGAGAGCATAACAGCACAACATTATCTGATCATGCCTTCACCTGACTTCCATGTGGTTGTTATCAGGTGAACCCAACTGAAAAATGGATGAACATAAACCCCATCCTCATGTAGAAATTATCTTTCTTTTCAGGTTCAACAGTTGCCTTAAAATGTTCAATTTATTCGACAGTAATGTAGCAGATTATCCTGAAGATTTCAAATCCTGTATTTCACAAGTGATTCATGTAGTCTGTAACAATATAGTTCTGACTCTGTTATTTGTGCTGTTTCTGTATGATTGTTAGTTTTGGCTGTGCAGTTTTCCAATAGTCAGAATATATAACTTAATTGTCTCATATTTTAGGTGTGGATTCAGAGGTGGCTATATGGAAGTTATTAACATGGACCCTGAGGTTAAGGCTCAGCTTGAGAAGCTATTATCAGTTCGGCTGTGCTCCCCTGTCCCAGGGCAAGTTGCCATGGATGTTGTGGTAAATCCGCCAAAGCCTGGAGAAGAATCTTATAAGCTGTTTACATTGGTTAGTCAGTTTTATGGTTTCAGTTGAATTGATTGTGTTGTTTCTCCATTACAAATGATTTAGTCTTAATGTTGTGCATTTTACTGCTTCAGTGTTATGTGTGTTTTAACTAGGAAGATTTGCCAACAATTTCACTAATATTAGTAATTTTTCTGGAATAAGGTATTATTTATCTGTGCTACTTTCACATCTGACAGCATGTGAAGTGCATGTAAACAAAGTTGTCATCAGTACTGAGGACCTGCACAATTAACGACAGTCTTGCCAATGTTTCTAAATACACTGTCTGCTTCCACACCCTAAACTCCAAAATACTACATATTGAATGCTTCTAGCCATCTTCCCTCTTGTCCCCTAAAATGCTCTGGAAAGTACTGGTTATTCAGTCACTGAACTTTCCAGTCCAATAATGAAGTTGATTCAGCCAATAGTAACAGTTTCAATATAAGCAACACATGATTAACTGATTCCCAGCTACGAAAAGAAAGAACATCTTGAGGTTAATAATCTGAAACTTCACTATCACATAACACATATAAAATGTCTTTTAATGGGAATTGCAGACAGTTTTAGCTACTTATCTCCTTTGCGTACATCTGCATCTAAAGTTTTTTCAGTCCTTACTGTAAATATTGGCCAACATATTGGATTTAGGACTAATTTAAATGTTCTGCATTTGTAGGCGTGTTTGATGTACAGGCACAAGATATTATGTTGTCTCCACTGAAGTATAAATGTGCTACATTGTTATTTTTAATAAGGTGTGTTTGTTTAACATGCAGGAAAAGATGAAGGTATTGCATGACCTCGCTGAGAAAGCTCAGTTAACAGAGGATGTCTTGAATACAATTCCTGGAATGCACTGTAACCCTCTGCAAGGTGCTCTATATGCATTTCCAAGAATATTCATTCCTTCCAAAGCAATCAAAGAAGCTGAGGTTTGTAATTCCAGAACTGAAAGCATACATAATCTGGTTCTATATTTTGCAGATCATAATGACTATTTAAGTTATATAATTTTGGAAAGGGACTTCACCTTTTCTTTTCCTATTTGGCAATCATTTCTTCGACTGTGATTTTGGAGATTTGTGGCTCAGGTTGTAAGTTTGCTCGCTGAGCTGGTAGATTTGTTCTTGGACATTTCGTCACCTTGCTAGGTAACATGCAATAAAGTGCTTGTGTTCTGTCCCACTTGCTATTTATTTGTCTTGGTCTGTTATGGTGGGTGCTGTCACTTCTGGTTCTTTTTCTGAGAGGTTGGTAAATAAGGTCCAAATTGATGTGTTTGTTAACGGAGTTCCGGTTTGAATGCCAGGTCTCTAGGAATTTCTGTGCGTGTCTTTGTTTAGCGTGTCCCAGGATGGATGGATGTCCCAGTTGAACTGGTGTTCCTGTTTGTCTGTGTGTGGATACCAGTGATAGTTGGTCATGTCTTTTAGTGGCTAGTTGGTGCCCATGTCCTGGTAGCTAGCTTCCTGCCCATCAGTCTAATGTAAAGTTTGTTGCAGTCCTTGCAGAATACTTTGTATATGCCGTTTGTTTTACTCATTGTTGGTATGGGGTCCTTTAAATTCATCGGGAGCTGTTTCAGTGTGGTGGTAGGTTCATGGGCTACCATGGTGCCTCGGGGCCAGAGTAGTCTGGTTGTCATCTCTGAGATGTATTTAACGTATTGCATTATGTCTGCCATACATTATGTATGGCTACTCTGGCTCCTAGGCATCATGGTAGTTCACGAACCTACCACCACACTGAAACAGCTCCTGATGAATTTAAAGGACCCTGTACCAACAATGAGCAAAACAAACGTCATATACAAAATATCCTGCAAGGACTGCAACAAACTTTACATTGGACTGATGGGCAGGAAACTAACCGCAAGGGTACATGAGCACCAACTAGCCACCAAAAGACGTGACCAACTATCACTGGTATCCACACACACAGACTAAGAAGGTCACCAGTCCAACTGGGTCAATACATCCATCCAGGACAGGCTAAACAAAGACACGCCCAGGAATTCCAAGAGGCCTGGCATTCAAACCGGAATTCCGTTAACAAACACGTCGATTTGGACCCCATTTACCAACCTCTCAGTAAAAGAACCAGAAGTGATATCACCCACCACAACAGATCAAAACAGATAAGTGGCAAGTGGGACAGAACACCAGCACTTCATCGGAGGCATACTGATGATGTTACCTAGTATGGTGGCAAAACATCTGAGAACAAATCTACCAGCTCAGTGAGCAAACCTTTACAACCTGATTTTTTTTCATCTGTTCATCTTTCTTTAACCATCTGTCAGATCTGAATTTGGTGGATGTATGAGCTACAAGTGCATAGCACTGCTATAACTTCCTTTTGTTCAAACAGAGATGCATCTTTCACTCCATGCCTTCCCCATTGATCTTGCCGAGCATTAGAATGAAATAGTGTGACTTTCAAGCTTGTTCCTACTTTTGCTCTTTATGCACTATCCCTAGGAACATAGTTTTGCCCTGCTGGTTTTAAGAGGTTGTTGCATTGAATGATGCTCGAACTTAGCACGAACATTATTTGCTTGCTCCCTCACCAATCCAGAGTTCCCTGGCTTTTCCTTATAGCCTTTCTTAAATAATACCAACCCCTTAAGCCAGTCTTCTGGCATCTCACCTGTGGTTATCAGTGATACAAATATCTCCGCAATGGGCCCAGTAGTCTCTTCCCTAGTTTCCCACGAAGCTCTAGTAGAGATGGCAATGTTTAGTTGGACATTTCAATATGGTGACATCTAATGCAATTTGTTTTTAAAGAAATGAAAGAATATTTTGTGTATAGGGTTCAGAAGTTATGCATTTTGCAAATGAAAGTGGTTATGTTCCAGTTAAAGTACACCAGTTTGTATTATATGAATTGTTATTTCTTGCCTTTGGGTTATGATTAGAACTCCTCCTGTGCACATTTGCAACTTGCATTAGTTGTAAATTGATCCAGATTTTGCATATCTGAATAGTAGCTAGGTCACTATGTATAGGTTCACTCACCGATTCTTGCGAGCAGAGGCCTATTCTGATAAGTGGTGCATGTGTGCTCGGAATTTATAAATGTATAATCCATCTAGTCTACTGACTACCATGATCTAACAGAAATAACAAAATAGACTGGGGTCTGGATACACAAGACACAGACGCTGCTACGTTTTGTCACTAGTTCCATTGAGCATTCCGGGTGGAATCTTCCCTTCTCCTTCAGATGGATATACATTGGAGGTCAAATGGGAAAGGTAGCCCCTTTTAGAACAGGAGTTCTAAGTCTGCTGTCTGGAGGAAAAGTGGCGAGCCTATACACACAAAAATACACGTACTGGTAGATGAGTTCCACCAGTTTTGTGAATTTAATCCCAAAGCTTTGAGTATAGTCTTCAACTTCCATATAATGGTGTCATCCCCTACCCCATCCCCCATTTGAAATACATTTTTGATCACACTTCATTCATCTATCATGTGTCATTCAGTCCTAGGCCTGGGTGCCTAACTGGTTTATTTTAATAGTTTGATCCACCTCTGAATTTAAACCTTGACAGGGTGGAGTCCTTAATGGTCACCCTAGCATTTTTGCTAGAACAGCTTTACAGATTTTTGTCAAGTTTTCTGGGACTGATTTTGGAGCTGTATTCTTGGGAGGCAGTGTTTTGCCATCAATGATTTGTTTCAAATAGATAAAAATAAGTTTTGCCATTAACTTTAATTGTGTGATCACTTGTTTTTATTTTTTAAAAAAGTGTAGGCAAAATTGTTGGTACGATAATTGTTTTGATAGGCTTTCTGTGCATGAACTGTTCAGTGAAAGTCCTGGGATTTTTGTTGGACTGCATACTTGCTACAATCTTTCAATTGGCTGATAATTATAATGGTCTGAAGTCTGTTTTGACTGTCCTAATTGAAGTTATTCTTGATTTAGACCCATGGGATGATACCAGATATGTTCTACTGTATGAAACTCCTGGAGGAGACTGGAATTTGTGTGATACCTGGTAGTGGATTTGGACAAAAAGAAGGAACATATCATTTCAGGTGAAGTCTATGCAATCATTGTTTCACAATATGTCTGACTGCTCTAAAAGCTGATAATTTATAGTTTCGGCTAACTGTATACTTAATTACCTGTACAATTTGAATTCCACTGGATATTTTGAGTTTTAAGATGAGACTACATATGTTCGATGCACTGCCTTTTTCGGTGGTGATGGCCCACTTCGATAATGAGATTTAGTAGGAAGCCAAAAAACGCTTTGATAACCAGCATTGAGAGATTTGAGGTGCTAATAGACCTATGGATGAAGTAGAAAAGTCACTAAAAGTAGCAAAACAAATTAATAAGGCAAAGCAAGCAAGATAGAGGGTGGGAGGGGACATTATTTCTGAAGAAATAGGAAATCAGTTATAACAAACTTTTGATTAAGCCATGCTTGGAGGACATTATCGAGATAATAGATAGGTTAGGCAGGAAATCTCTTGATGGAGGGATCAAAGAGCTGGGGGCACAGATCTGTGCCTAGTTCTGCTAAAAATTAAATTGAGATGAATGTTACAAGAACCTAATGAATACATTTATCAGGAAAGGCTAAAGAGACTGAGATAATTTTCTTTCAACACTACAACTGTAAAGTGCGGTGTGATAGAGACCTTTATGATTGTGAAAGTCTTTTTATAAGGACATGCAAAGGGTAAGTATTTACACTTTGGGAACATTTAAAACTAGTGATTATAAACATGGCTGTCTGCATTTGCAAGCAGTTGGCCTAAGCAGTTTTCTGAATCACCCTAGTGAAGGACAAAACTCTCCCAACAGTTTGTCTACAAAATGTATTCTGATACCCATTGCCGTATTGCAATTCTGCATTGTCTGCAAATGTAATTTAATCGGGCATTGTCCCCACTCTGTGTCCTGCTTGACTCAGTATAGTGCTGTCACCTGATTTTACAGAACAGATGTTTATTATACTCACTGACTAAGAGATTGCAAAACCCCAACACACTGCCAACTTCAGAAAGAATCAAGACGGTGTATAGGTTTAAACATAATGAGAATTTAAAAATTGTAGTTTTGATGGACTATAAGGCAATGTAGATAAATGAGTAGAGACTGATGATATGTAGTTTGTATGCTTGAAACCAGACTTCAAAACAACAGCTCTACTCTCTTGGAATCATAGTGTCGTAGGGATCTACAGCACAGAAAAATGCTCCTTGGCCCCTAGTGTCTACATCAGTCAAAAATAACCACTGGATTATTCAAATCCCATTTTCCAGCATTATATGCCTTGGGCATTGCAAGTGTACATCTAAATATTTAAATGTTTTGAGGATTTTTGCCTCGACTACCCTTCTAGGCAGTGAGTTCCACATTTCCATCACCATGTTGGAGAAAATGTCTTACTTCTCATTTCCCCCTAAACTTTAGCTCAAATCTTTGTCCCCGATCTTTGATTCCTCCATTTATGGGAAAAGTTTCTTCCTGCCAACTCAATCTATTCCCCTCATACGTCTCAATCATGTCCTCTCCAAATTTCTTCCGCTGTAAGGAAAACAACATCCAATCATTCTCTCCAGCTCAGGCAACGTCCTGGTAAATATCCTCTAATCCCTCTTCAGTATGGTAGGGAATTTGACATTCACTTTAATAATTACTCAGGAATTGAAGTAGGTTTCTAATTCTTCAACTTTTCCTGGATGACTGGTCACTTAACCGAATTAGAACCCTCCAAGTTATTCAACTTTAGTGTATTTTTTTGAGGATTCCAGCCGCAGGGAATTATGCCATCAGAATGTTCAGTTTCTCAGGTAATTCCCGTGGAGCTATTTTGTCTGGATCTGCATGTTCCAAACAGGTGACTCCAGTTTACACTGTTACAACTCCTCTCTGGCCAATGTTTGACATTGCTGATGTTTAAAATTATGACTTTTCGATCATCTGAAGTTAGGTATAAAAATTGGGCATTGGAGAACCACTGCACATTCCCTTCCAGTTTGGAAAGTAACTTCACAACTGTTTACTTTGGTCCCTTAGCCAATTTTATACCCATGCAGCCCTTCACTTTCATGTGTTTTAGTTCTGTTAATTGTGTTATGCAGTATTTTATCTCCCTTTTTTTAAAAGCTCATACATTCACTACATTATCTTCTTCAATCTTCTTAATTACTTTAGAGAATGCAAGCAATTTAGCCAAAAATGACTTGTTTTTTGTACATCCGTGTTGCCACTCAATTATTGGTCCAAAGTTTTCCACATGCCAATTAATATTGTCTCAGAGTATTGACTCTACAAATTTCCCCTCTACCAAATTAGACTTGTTAACCTGTAGTTTCGATGTTTATTCCTCTATTTAAACACTGAAAAATAATTTTTACTGAATGACTCCATCCTTTTCCCTTTCTTGAGATTTTTCTTTTTTTTTAAAGTAATTATCTAAAATAGTGGAGATGAAGTAGAAGGTTGAGGAATCATGAATTGATAAAATTTGCCAATTTTTATTTTATTAAAACTCTGCACTGGTATTTGTAATGTTATTTTTTTCCTCCAGAATGACCATTCTCCTTCCTGTTGAGAAGCTAAAAGTGCTGTTGCAGAATGTGAAGAATTTCCATACTAAGTTTCTTCGGAAATACGCATGAGCACAGTTGATTTTTTTTTCACCAGAGGAAACTCCATCAAAATGTTCAGTTTACTGTTTCTTAATTTTATTAGACTGTCAAATTAATGTTTACTGAAATGAAATGGCATAACTATTGGCCTACAAATCTCACTTGTTACAGCTATTTGCCAGTTTGGTATTGTGATACCAACTTGTGCTGTACTTTTTGATAGTACTTTTGTTTACATTGGAAATAGTTGTTGGAAAGATTGGTTTTGTTGCACTTCAAGAAGTTTTTTTATAGTTTAACAAAAAATACATTTCTAGCAACAACAATATGATATCAAATATTTTTCTAGGTTCAAGCCTCTAATTGTCAGAAATATGCTGTGATCAAAAGCAGATATTTGGGGTTGTGCCTTCTTTTTGCCTTGTTGCTCACGTATTGTGAGTGGCAGTGCATTATCTGGACTAGTGAACAGCTTTTATTACACTTGTACGTAGCAAGACCATATCTTCAATCAAGGTAGAGTTTTGGTGTGTATGCAGATGGATTTTCAGCAGGCTAAGGGCTGCTGCCTGAATTGACTCAAATGCTAACTTCTAACATGGCCAAGTGAATGGATTTTACAATAATTCAAAACATCTGGCAGTGAGATTTTTTTTCTGAACAATAGAGATGTAATGTTTACGTTTTTACTTTGTAAAGTTTGGGAAGACAAATGTTACAACTGTCTTTGTAAATGATATGATTCTGAATTTGTTTTCTATTCAGGGGCTTCCAAGTAGATAAATTCAAATCCAAAAACGAATTGGCTTGTGCCAGGAGAGGGAGCAAAAAATAACTGCAGTCTGCAAGACTTTGTTCAGGAAAAGGGATTTTTTTATGTCTCTCAAAAATGTTTTGAGCTTATCCATATTAATGTCAATGAACAAGAAGTATCTCTGCCAATAAATTGCCTTTTATTGCTCTTAAAGTTTAATTGTCTTTCAAAAGAAAGTTCAATTACATATCTGAATGAGTTCTGCTCTGCCAACATCCCTTTCTGTCTCTTCTTCTACCCTCCCCAATTGAATTTGTAGTCTTTTCTAATCATGTGACAACTATAACCACTGTGGGAGGGGCTAATTTCAGCAGATCTCTTGGAGAAACTAAGTGCTCAAGCCTCATTTGACTCAAAATGCTGAGTAACCTCACCGGTGTTGTTAATCAGGTACTAATGGATGAACATATGCTTTTCAGTGAAGATTCATTCACTGGCTAAGATTCATTTAATGTGTGCAATGGTTCCCCAAATCATCAATAGACAAATGTGTTTCAGTTACAAAGGCAGATCTTGCAGGGCAGCAAAGTCTCAATGAGCATAAACCTTTGAGCCAGTTGACTGCAACAGGAATGCAACAATTGGATTTGATATATAGATAAACATGTCAGAAATTCCAGGGATTTATACTTTATAAGTAGGTTTAACTATTGGATTCATTCTCTAATTTCACATAACATTTCTCGCATGATTGAAAACCACAATTCATATTGCACCTTTTAACATAAACATCCCAGTATATTTCACAGAAGCATTAGAAAACAAGACATGACGTTGATATATTTTGTCAGATAACCAAAGATCTTGTCAAAATGATGGGTTTTAAGGAATATTTTAAGAGGAAAACAAGGTAAAGGGCAGCCCAGAGCTTGACTGTTAGGAATAGTAGGAGAGGTAGCCAGGTACTGCAAGAGTCTCCTGTGACTAACCTGCTCTACGTAGTATGTTATTTTCGATACTGAAGGATGGTTGGTGATGGGCTAGTCTGTCAGGAGAGTATAGGATCCACACCCAGCTTTCTGGTACTGTGACTATTTCTAACGAAGAGTATGTCAGGTTCCAAGTGATCGGCTTGTAATAGGGGACTCTCTAGTCTGGGGCACAGACAGACACTTCTGCGGATGACAGCAAGGCAACAGGATGATGTGTTGCCTTCCTCGTGCCGGAATCAAGAATATCTGAGGGTGCAGAATATTCTGAAAGGGGAGAGTGACCAGCAGGCGTCATTATGCACATTGGTACCAACACAGAGGAAAGGGAGAGAGAATATGGCAAGGTGGACAAGATGTTTAAAAACTTTTGAGGGTAAATAATATCTGTACTACTGCAGGTGCCATGTGCTAGTGAGAGTCGGAGGATAGAGCAAGTGAATGTGTGGCTGAGGAGGTGGTGCAGTGGGGAAGGATTCATATTTTTGGATTATTCTGATTTCTTTGGGGTAGAAATGGCCTGTATAAGAGAGATTGGGTTCCATCTGAATTGGAAGGGAGCCAATATCTTTGTGGGGAGATTTTCTAGAGCGGCTTTAAACTAATGGGTGGGAGGGAGAGCCAAAGCGATAGTGAGAAAAGGCTGGAACTGGTACAGTAGATAATGGGAGCAAGTCTAACCCAAATCTAATAATCGTGGCAGACAAAAGTTTGACTGAGAATGAGGTAAGACTGAAATTCCAATTACTTTCAATGCAAGAGGTCTGACTGGTAAGGCAGATGACCTCAGGGCATGGTTGGGAACATGGGACTGGAATATCATTGCTATTACAGAAACATAACTCAGGGAATGGACAGGACTAGTAGCTTGATGTTCCAGAGTATAGTTGTTATAGGAAGGATAGAAAGGAAGTCAAGGAGTGTGGTGTTTTGATTAGGGAGAACACTACGACTGTACTTGGGGAGGATATTCTGGGCAATCGTCCAGTGAAATCATATGGCTGATATTTTTTTTTAAAGTAAGAAAGGGATGATCACTTTGTTGGAATTGTACTACAGGCCTCTTCAGTAATCAGCTGGAAATTGAGAAGCAAACATGTAAGGAGATCTCAAATATCTAAGAAAAATAGGGTTGTCAGTGTTGAGGGCTTGGATGAGAATAATTTAAGTGTATACAAGAAAGTTTTCTTATGCATTGCGTGGATGTACCTACTAGAGAAGGAGCAATATTTGACCTTCTGTTGGGAAATAAGGCAGGGCAAATGATGGAGCACTTTGAGGCAAGTGATCATAATTCCACTGGTTTTAAAATAGTTATGGAAAGGGATAGATAGTTAATGTTCTAAATGATAGTAATGCCAATTTTGAAGGTATTAGGAACTTCTAAAAGTTGATTAGCTGAGTCTATTTGCAGGTATAAGAATGTTTGGGAAGCAGGAGGCCTTCAAGAATGAGATGGTGAGTGTGCAGAGACACTGTTCCTGTTGGTGCAAGGCTGGGAGGTGTAGAGAATACTGGATGACTGGAGCAATTAAGGCTCTGGTCAAGAAAAAGTAGGAAGCATACAATCAGGAAGGTACAGCAGAGATTAAGTGAATTCCTAGAAGTGTAATGACCGTAGGAATATACAGGGAAATCAGGAGGGCAGAAAGGGGACATGAGATATCTTTGGCAAATAGAGTTAAGGAGAATCCAAGGAGATTATGAGCATAAGAGTAAATAGAGAGAGAATAGGGCCTGTTAAGGTTCACCATGGCTCCCTATGTGTGGAATCACAGATGATGAGTGAAGTACTAAAGGAATATTTCATGTCCTTTTCCAGAGTAAATACTTACTTGGAAGCTTGGAAACTTTGGGAAATAAATACTGAGGAATCTCTATTATCCGAATGAGACGGGCAGGCAGTATTTCGTTTTGGATAATTGATTATTTGGATAATCGATTTGACCTGAAATAAGGGAAGCTATACAGATCTAATTCTGTGCTCTACTTGGAGGATTTGTTTAAATCTATAATTTTGATGAGTCTGCTATTTAAACAAACTAATCTTTGCATTCTGTAAATTGCAGGTTAAACTGAGAAGGACTAAATCCTTACTGTCACATAAATATAGGAAATCCCAGCATTAAGCAAGGTCCCGAACAGCTTCTACAATCCAAAGAGCATTTGTCAGTGTCGTGAAAGAAAGACAGAAGCACTGCCTTGCGCAAGTGTCTACTTTCTCTGCTTTCTTTTTTGTGAACGGCCCAGTTTCCATACTTTAGGGAATCTAATCTAAAGTGATGGGAATAAAGCACATACTTTTGCAAAGGACTGTTTAACTAACCCTTACACTAAAAAAAATCCAGTTGCTGTTGCTTGAGGTGTTTGTGTTTCTTTGTTTTTGCCAGCATTTTCACATGTTTTTCAGTACATGTGAATCCGAACTTACTTACCTCTTTGTAATGTTTTTATGGGACCTTGTGATCTTGTTCGGATAATCTGATATTCGGATAATTAAGATTCCGCTGTAGTGATGGCTTAAAGACTTCAGATTACAGAAGAGGTGGTGCTGGAGGTCTTAAAATGAATAAAGCTAAATAAATCCATGGGACCTGATCAGGTGTTTGCTAGAATTTTGTAGGAAACTATTGAAGAGATTGCTGAGCCCCTAGTTGAGGTATTTGCATCATCAGAAGACCTCATCAGGTGCTGGAAGAATGGAGTTTGGCTAATGTGCTATTAAGAAAAGCTCTAAGAAAATGCCTTGGAATTATAGACCAGTGAGCTTTATGTCAACGATGAGAAAGTTGTTGGAGGGGACTCTGAGGGACAGGATTTACATACATTTGGAAAGGCAAGGACTTATTAGGGATAGTCAGCATAGCTTTGTGCATTGGAAATTATATGTTACTGATTTGATTGAGTTTTTGAAGAGGTAACAAAAAAGACTGATGAAGGCAAAGCGATACACATTATCTGTATGGACTTCAGCTAAGCTTTCAACAAGTGTCCTCATGGTAGACTGGTTAGTAAGGTTAGATGTCATGGGGGATAAAAAAGCAAATTACTGCGGATGCTGGAATCTGAAACCAAAAGAAAAAATGCTGGAAAATCTCAGCAGGTCTGGCAGCATCTGTAAGGAGAGCTTTGACAAAGGGTCAGTTGGACTCGAAACGTCAGCTCTTTTCTCTCTCAGATGCTGCCAGACCTGCTGAGATTTTCCGGCATTTTCTCTTTTTTGGTTTCAGATCCCGTGGAATCTGGGGGAGCCAGCCCAATTGGATACAAAATTGGTTTGGAGAAAGAAGGTGGTGATGGAGGATTGTTTTTCAGACTGGAGGCCTGTGACCAGTGGTGTGCCAAAAGAATCAATGCTGGGTCGATTTTATTGTTTTTTTTGTCATTATATAAATAATTTGGATGTGACTATAGGAGGTACGATTTGTAAATTTGTAAATGACACCAAACTAGGTGGTGTAGTGGCCAGTGAAGAAAATTATGTCAGAGTACAATGGGGCCTTGATCAGATGGGCCAAGAAGTGGCACATGGAATTTACTTTAGATAAATGTGAGGCAAAGCAAACCAGGAACATATACAGTGCAGCTTAGAAGGAACATTGCTGGGCAGTGCACATAAATTTTTCATTTAAATTATTGATGTGGATGATCGGGTTGTGTTTTATGAAATAAAAAAAAACAACTGGTTCATGAATCGCCTTTGGGAACAGAATTAGCTGTCTTCACCTGGTCTGGCTAAAAATGGACTCTAAACCACAGCAATGTACTTGAGTCTCTACTGTCCTCTAAAATGTTACAGCAAGCCACATACACTTGGACTTAACTGCTTAAAAATTTTTTTTTTCTGGAACGAGGCCAAATAGATCATCTGGCATCCACTTCAGCATTGAAAATGACAGTGGTACAAACACAGTCCTGTCAATTCCGCAAAAACCCCTTGCGACCATCTGGAAGCTTGTCCCAAAATTGAGAGAACTGTCCCACATACTCGTCAACAAGTGACCGTCAAATACACTCAATAACACCTTATAGATAGTGTTCTAGACAGCACCATTACCATTCCTTGGTATTGCCTGCCAAATCAGCAGAGGCATCATTGTGGTATACAGGAGAGATTTGCCCTCAAAATCCTCAACGTTGATTCTGGTCCCTGTGAAACCTCACGGCATCAGGTCTAACTAGAGCAAGGAAGACTCCTGCTGAGCACTATTATCTCAAATGCCCCCTCCCCCAGAAAAACTATGGAAGCAGTGAAAGTGACAAGGTCACAGAATGTAGTGTTGATGAGGTACTTCAATGTCAATTATCAAGAATAACAGTAGTATGACTACTAAGTAAGCCGCAAAGGACACAGCAAGATCAAGTAGAACCAGCCTAGCAGCTGTCACTGATTTGTTGCCAATCGATCTGACTGTGACAGTATTAATAGGAATGACAACAGCACAGACCTTGTGTAAAATATGGCTAAAACATTCACATCGATCTTCATTCAAAAGTGTTGAGGCACTTGCCTTGAGGTTCCAGCATCACATGCCAGCCTTTAATTTGATTCACTTAACATTAGAAAGAAATGCCTGAAGGTCCTGGATGCTGCAAAACAATGGACCTTGGCAACATTCCAGGATTAGTACTGAAGACTAGTTAAGCTGTTACAATACAGTTACAGTGCAAGTGTCTCCCCAATAACTTAGGAAATTGCTCAGGTATGTCCTGTGCACAAAAAGCAGGACAAATCAAACCAGGCTAACTATCTTCCTATTGGTCTATTTGTGATCATCAGCAAAGTGGCGGAAGAGGCCACCAACAGTACAATAAAGCATCCTTTACAAGGAAACAATTTGCTCACTGATGCAAGGTTATAGCCTTGGTCCAAACGTTGACAGTGAACTGAACTTAAAATGAGGAAAGAGTCACATTTAAGTCAGCATATGACCTATTGTGGCATCAAGAAGCTCTATCAAAGCTGGAGTCAATGGAACGGGGAAGAGTGGTGGAGTCATTGCTACTAGTTACGGTCATGTCTAAGACAAAGGAAGAGGGTTGTCATTGTTGGAGATCAATCCCATCAGCTCTGGGCACCACTGCAGGAATTCTTCAGGGTATTTTCCAAATCAACCTCATCAGAGAGGTTTTTATACATGTCTGGAACAGGTCATACTTCAAAAGACCTCCTGGCTCAGAGGTATGGCCACTACCACTAAACCACAAATGCCTCCATAGTTCCTCAGGGTGGTGTTTAAGATCTAATCATCTTTGGCTGCTTCAATGACCTTCCCTCCATCATAATGGTAAGGTGGAGAATAATTACACTAATAATTGCACAATGTTTAGTATCATTTTGTTAACTCCTCAAATACTGAAGCGGTTTGTGTCTTATGCCTCAAGACCTAGACAATATCTAGACTCTGGTTGCTCAAACGCAAGTAATATTCAAGCCACAAAAGTATCAAGCAATGACCATCTCCAACCAAAAAGAATCTGACTATCACCCTTTGATATGGCATTATCATTGCTGAATCCCCTATCAACATTCTAGTTATTACCATTGACCAAAAGAACTGAACTAGACAAACCTTATACATACTGCGGCGCCAACAACAGGTCAGAGTCTAGGAATTCTATGGTGAATAACTTATCCCTTGTCTCCCTAATACTGGTCCATCATCTACAAGGCACAAATCAGGAGTGTGACCATAAGATATAGGAGCAGAATTAGGCCAGTCAGTCCATGGGGTCTGTTTCACCATTCAATTATATGTTTCTTAGACCCATTCTCCTGTCTTCTCCCCATAACCTTTGATGCCCCTACTCATCAAGAACCTATCTATCTCTGACTTAAAGGTACTCATTGACTTGGCCTCCAGAGCCTTCTGTGGCAATAGGTTCCACAGATTCATCACCCTCTGACTGAAGAAATTCCTCTTCATCTCAGTTCTAAAGGGTAGTCCCTTGGGTCCTAGTCTCTCCTACCAGCGGAAGTATCATCTCTACTTAAACTCTGTCCAGGCCTCTCATATTCTTTGGTTTGATGAGTACCCTGTCATCCTTCTAACATAATTGAGTACAGATCCAAAGCCCTCAACTGCTCTTATGACAAGTCCTTCATCCCTGAGATCATTCTTGTAAACCTTTTCTGGACCTCCTCCAAGACCAGTAAATCCTTCCTTGGATACGGGGCCCAAAACTGCTCACAGTATTTTAAATCCAGCAGAATGCTGTCCATTTGACTGGATGTGTGCTGCTCCAACAACACTCAAGAAACAACACCATACAAGATAGTGCAGTTTGCTTGATTGGCAAAATATCCAGCACCTTCAACATTTATTCCTTTCACCACTGATGCAGGTGGCAGCAGGGCATTTCTTTTGCAAGATACGCTAATAGTAATTCATCAAGGTTCCTTCCAAAGGATCTTTCAAACTCATGACCTCTAACATCTAGAAGGAGAACAGCAGCACGAATAAGAGCACATCCATCTGAACATCCCTCTCCAAGCCACTCACCATCTTAGTTTAGAACTATAATTTCCATTCCTTCACTTTTGCTTGGTCAAAATCCTGGAACTACTTTCTGAATAGCACTGTGGCTGTCCCAGTTCCCAAGAATTGCAGTGATTTAAGGCCACAGTTCACCACCAACTTTTGCAAGGCACTTAGGGATGAGCAATGAATGCTGCCCAATCAGCAATGCTCACATCCTACAAATAAATATTTTAAAAATCTATCAATAAATTTGAAAACTACTCAAGTTGTACTGTCCAGAAAAATCAGGCCAAATTCAATAAGCAAATTATTGATTCAGTCTACTCTCAATTGTAAACAAACTGATGGAATGATGGAAGTGGTATTAGAGAAACCAATAGGATTAAAGGCTAACAAATCCTCAAGGCCCAATAATTTAAATCCAATAGTATTTGAGGAAGTGGCCCTGGAAATAATGGATGTATTGGTGGTCATCTTTCAAGATTCTATCAACTCTGGAACAGTTTCTTTGGATTGGAGGATAGTTAATGTAACACAACTAACCAAAAAGTGTACAGAGAAAACAAAGAATCACAGATCAGTTGGCCTGACATCAGCAGTAAGAAAGATGCTATGGGAGAAGGAAGAAGGCCATTATAAAAGATTTAATGGCAGAGTATTTGGAAAACACTGAGAGGGTTGGACACAGTCAGCATTAACTTATGAAAGGGAAATCATATTTGACAAATCTAGTAAAATTTTGAGGATGTAATGAGTAGTGTTAATAAGGGAGAATCTGCATATTTGGTTTATTTAGACTTCTCAGAAAGTGTTCAGTAAGGTCCCACCTAAGAGATTAGTATGTAAAACTAAAGTGTATGGGATTGGGGCTAGTATACTGACATGGATAGGCAACTGGCTAGCAGATAGAAAACAGTTGGAATAAATGGGCCATTTTCTCATTGGCAGCCAGTGACCAGTGGGGATGAGTGTTTAGACCCAGCTAGTCACTATGTATATTAATGATTTAGATGAAGGAAATAAATACAATTTCTGCATATTTGCAGGCAATGCAAAACCGGGTGAGGGAGTGAACTGTGGGGATGTAGCAGAGATGTTTCAGAGTGATTTGACGTTGAGTGAGCGGGCAAATGCATCGCAGATGAAGTATATTGTGGATAACTGATTTGGAGTTGCTGGTGTTGGACAACACCAGTTTATAGTTCAATAGGTTTATTTGGAAGCACTAGTTTTCGGAGTGTTGCTCCTTCATCAGGTGGTTGTGGAGTACAAGGTCATAAGACACAGAATTTATAGCAGAAATTTACAGTGTGATGTTACTGAAATTATATCTTGAAAAAGACCTGGATTGTTTAAGTCTCT
Source organism: Chiloscyllium plagiosum (assembly GCF_004010195.1). Classification (NCBI taxonomy): domain Eukaryota; kingdom Metazoa; phylum Chordata; class Chondrichthyes; order Orectolobiformes; family Hemiscylliidae; genus Chiloscyllium; species Chiloscyllium plagiosum. The sequence goes on from NC_057726.1 coordinate 39,192,061, forward strand.
CATCTTTTAGAATAAACATGTTGGTTTCAGTTCTTTCATATGTAAATTGCAGGATTTTTTTTAAAGTTACATTCTCAAGTGAACGTTAACAATTGGTGTCATGTCGGCTCAGATAGTGCGTTTAAGGTGTAAGCTGCCCTGTGTGGGACTCTCTGTGCCACAATATTCAGACTGATTCTAATTTTAAAAACGGATTTACAGAACCTTACATGGCTTCATGCAGTTTTTGAGCAAAATAAAATGCAATTCTGCAAGTACACACACAGGTTTATGGGGTAAGTTTGTGTGTGTGTGTGTATGTGTGTGTGTATGTGTGTGTGTGTGTGTGTGTCAGGGTGAGGGGTTTATGGGTGTCTGTGAGAGAGTGTGCGTATGTGTGTGAGTGTAAAGTGGTATAAGTCTGTGAGAGGATGCATGTTTGTGGGAGTATACGTCGCATGAGAGAGGATTGCATAAGTGTATGGGTCTGTTGGAGTGTGTGTGTGTGTGTAGGAGTGTGTATGTGTCTGAGTCTGTCTGTGTGTGTGCATCTGTCTGTGTGTGTGTGTCTGTGTGTGTGTATGGTGCAGTGCGATCACCTGGAGTGTAACATGAACCCAAGGTCCTGGTTGAGACCATCCCTATGGGTACCGAACTTGGCTATCAGCCTCTGCTCAGCCACTTTTTGTTGTTTCTTGTCCCGAAGTCCGCCTTGGAGGATGGTCACCCAAAGGTCCGAGGTTGAATGTCCTGGAGAAGTGTTCTCCGACTGGGAGGGCACACCCCTGTCTGATGATTGTTGTGCGGTGTCCAGTCATCCGTTGTCGTAGTCTCTGCTCGGTCTCGCCAATATACCATGCCTCAGGGCATCCTTGCCTGCAGCGTATGAGATAGACAATGTTGGCTGAGTCACATGAGTACCTGCCATGTACATAGTGGGACGTGTCCCCATGTGTAATGGTGGTATCTGTGTCAGCACTCTGGCACGTCTTGCAGCATCTAGCATGACAAGGTTGTACGGTGTTGTGAACAATGATCTGTTTGAGGTTTGGTGGTTGTTTAAAGGCGAGAGGTGGAGGTGTGGGGAAGACCGTGGCAAGGTGCTCATCCTCATTGATAATGTGTTGCTGGCTGAGAAAAACACGACATAGTTTTCGGCTCCTGGGAAGTACTGGACAATGAAGATTAGCCTGTCGGTTGCAGCTTGTGTCTGTCTCCTGAGGAGGTCATTGTGGTTTCTCGCTGTGGCACGTCAGAACTGGTGGTCGATGAGTTGAGCATTGTACCTCGTTCTTATGAGGGCATCCTTGAGTACTTCCAGGTGCCTGTCACATTCCTCCTCATCTGAATAGATCCTGTATGCGTAGGGCTTGTCCATAGAGGATGGCTGTTTTAATATGTTTCGGGTGGAAGCTGGAGAAGTGTAGCATTGTGAGGTTGAGGCGTTGAGATGCCAATCCTTGATTGAGATGCATGTGTCCAAGAATGAGACAGATAGTAGAGAGTAGTCCATGGTGAGTTTGATGGTGGGATGAAACACATTGATATCACTGTGTAGTTGTTTGTGACTCTTCGCCATGGGTCCAGAGGAAGAATATGTACCTGGTGTATAGTGTTGGTTGGAGGTCCTGCATAGAGAAGAAGTCTTGTTTGAAGCTGTGCATGAAAATGTTGGCATATTGGGGGACAAATTTGGTCCCATTGGCTGATCTATGTGTCTGGATGAAGAATTGGTTATTAAAGGTGAAAATGTTGAGGATAAAGCAGATGAGTCGTAGCATGGTCCTTGGAGATTGGTTGTTGGTGGTGTTGAGTACTGAGGCTGTTGCCGCAATGCCATCATTGTGGGGGATGCTGGTGTAGATGCTGGTCTATTGTGACAAGGAATGTTCCCAGTTCGACTGGTTCCTTGGGTGCTGGGGTCCCCTGTACAATGGGTTTCAAGATGCCTTTGACATAGCCAGAGAGGTTCTCACACAGGGTCCAATTACCTGATACATTGGGACGTCCGGTGTGTGGCTTTTTGTATCTTTGGAAGGCAGTAGAAGTCGCCTATGTGGGAAGTACATGGGATGAGGGTATGTAGAGAACTCTGAAGTTCTGACCAATGTGTTTAGTTCACAAGGGTACACTTTGGTTAGATCGGCCGGTAGTTGCCTGTAGTGTTCCTGTTTGTTTAATTGTCGGTACACTTGCTCACAGTAATCTGTTCTATTCTGAATGACGAAGGTTCCTCCTTTATCTGCTGGTTTGATGACAATGTTGTGATTGGTTTTGAGAGCATGGATGGCATTGTGTTGTGATCGGGTGACGTTCTGCTCTACCTTTGGGTAGTGCTGATGAATCTGGCATTTCTATATTTCCTAACAGTTTGATCTTTATAGTCATCTTTTGCTGGATTCTGAATTTATCCTGGTCAGAAAGTCATACAGCACGGTCCAAGTTGACTCCTTTTTTGGTCGCTCCTCTATAGATCCCTTTGATGACTGCTCCAGTTTCTTCGTGAGCTCACTGGGATCACAGCTGGCATCTTGAAAGAATTCCCAGAGTCCCATTTGTCTGATGAATTCCTCCATGTCTGCTGCAAGAACTATGGGGTCCATTTTGGTGGGGCAGAAATTGAGACCCCTGCTAAGAACTTCAATCTCTTCCAGTTGAAGGATGTGGTCCGATAAGTTGGCAATCGACTTCCCTGCAGTGATAACGTTTTCCACTATGGTGCCAGGATGGCTTGGCTACTGCTGGTGATGATGCCAAGTTTCTTGTTCTTGGTGTGCATGTATGGAGGGTTTCCACTTTAGTAGCAAAAACGGGTAGATAGATTATTATTTGATTGGTGATAGATTGGAAAGGGGGAGGTATAATAAGACCTGGGTGCCCTTGTACACCAGTTGCTGAAAGCAAGAGTACAGAACAGCAGGCGGTGAAGACTGTAAATGCTATGTTGGCCTCCATAGCAAGTTAATTTCAGCACAGGTGCGGGGATGACCTGATGCAATTGTACAGGGCTTTGATAAGACCACACCTGGAGGACTGAATGAAGTTTCAGTCTCCTTATGTGAGGAAGGACATTCTAACTATGGAGGGAGTGCAGGATTAGTCAGGATTATATTCATTAGAGTTAAGGAATGGGAGGGTAGTAGAATCTCAGAAACCTATAAAATTCTACCAGGACGAGGCAAAGTAAACACTAGAAGAATGTTACTGACAACCAGGGAGTGCAGAACCAGGGGTCACAGTGCAAGGATATGAGATAGGCCATAAAACTAAAATTAACACTAAAATGAGGAGAAATTTCATCATCAGAGTGGTAAGAGTCATAGCGTCAGAGTTGCACAGCACAGAAACAGACCTTTCAGTACAACTCATCCATGCCGACCACTTAACTTTTCGGTTAATGCAGCTCATTAGCAGTATGCTTTACAGTACTGGTACACAGCTTGCGTAAAAGTGAAAGAAAACTACAGCTGGATAATGTAACAGCTATTTCCACAGTCAACAAGCACTCCAGTCATCAGCATGGTTTAAAAATAAAATGTCCCGAGGCATGTGGCATGACTGTACAAATAACTGTCACATTTACAGGTTTGTGGTTGAAAGATTGAATAATAGCCATTTTCATATTTATTATGTGCTGCATTTATGGTCTATTTTCATACAAACAATAAATTGCATTTTCAAAAAGCTAGGAAGCAAATAACTTGCTTTAGTTTAAGAACTTAGAAGTATCATTGACCTGCAATCAAGAATTTAAGCAAATAAAATATGGAAGCAATTATATACAACAGTAATTGTGAAAAAAATCCAATTCGGAATTGGGAACAAAAGTAGTTGGCACAATACCAGGCAGCAAGGACTAGAAATATATGCTTTGAATGATTGTGAAATACCATGGTAATGGTTCCATAAAACAATTCAGAAGTTGGTATACCTGCTTTAGTTACAAAGAGCCTTTGTTTGATATCAGAGTATTCAAGTGAACAACAATTCAGTGAAGATCTCTGCCAGGCCATTCAGATACTCTTTGACACAGTTGACCACAAATAGTCCTTCACTCACTTGCAATGATCATGAGGAATGAAGAGAGAAAATAGGGGAGCGGAGGGGAGGGGAGCAGAGGAGTCAGAGCAAAGTGAAAGCAAGAAGAGAGGAACACACAATGGTATGATAGGGATGAGAAGATAACAGTCAGCCTCCCAGTTTTGCATGATACAAGTGAGGAAACTACAACCCAAGTTCTTTCACCATATTCAGAGTTAACTTTGCGCTTACAAGTAATTCCTGATGTGCATGAAAAAAGTTTATTATGACAAGAATTTCTAATAACAGCTAAATTTACACTCAGTTTATGTACATCCATCTTTCAAAATATGACTTTGTTAAGGTAACATGTAGGTTAACCATTCCAAACTGTTCTTGCCTATTTAATAATGGAAAGTTAATTGGCATTCTGCAGTGACCTTGTGGCTTCAGTAATAGCATTAAGGATTTCATTCTGTGTAGAACAGGAAAAAAACAAGTGTTGTTAAACAGAAGTCACTGATTAACAACAAGTGTGCCTCTAGCAACACTATTTTAGTCATGTGAACTAATTTTAGTAGAAAACACCATATGCATAATAGAGATAAAGTACTTGAAATGCAAAACATCCACCACTATTCAAGGTTTGACATTCTGATATGAATTGATCAGACACAGCACATCTCAGTGCAGCTTTTAGTTTGCTGTCCAGTAGTTGCAGATAGCATTTGATGGGAGTGATTGTTGAGAATATTAACTCAACGAGACCCACCAAATCCAATTCAGCTATCCAAAGTACAACTTTACTATAATGTGTTTGATTAGAGCAGTTAATTCTTGGTTAAACCTGTTTTCTTCTGCTGTCTTAGAGAATATTTCAGATTGGTGAATTTAGCATTGGCCATGTTTCCACGCTGAAATTTGAGTTTTCACTCATATTGCACACCATTCCCACAAATACACAAGCTGTAACCAAAGACAGAAACAACACATAGCGAAAACACTCACACTGCTATGCTTTTTGACCTTGTTTCCAACCTTCAATTATGAACATAGAACAATACAGCGCAGTACAGGCCCTTCGGCCCTCGATGTTGCGCCGATCCAAGCCCACCTAACCTACACTAGCCCACTATCCTCCATATGCCTATCCAATGCCCGCTTAAATGCCCATAATGAGGGAGAGTCCACCACTGCTACTGGCAGGGCATTCCATGAACTCACGACCCTGGTAATTATGAAGAAAACAAAGAGGAGGCACAGGCCTAGTGGTCTATCACTAGACTATTAATCCAGAAACTCGGCTAAAGTTCTGGGGACCTGGTTCAAACCCCGCCGTGGGAGATGGTGGAATTTGAATTCAGTAAAGAATCTGAAATGAAAGGGTCTAAAGCTGACCATGAAACCATTGTCAATTGTTGGAAAAACCCATCGAGTTTACTAAAGTCCTTTAGGGAAGGAAATTGCAATCCTTACCTGGCCTAGCATGTTGTGTGTGGAATCTAACAACATTGGGGAAGCGCTTAATTAATACTTGTCATCAACATTCACATTGGAGAAGAGCAATGTTAGTGAGAATACAGAGTTACAGGCTACTGGATTAGATGGAATTGAGGTTGACAAAGAGGAGGTTCTAGCAATTTTGAAAGATCTAAAAATAATTAAGACCCGGGGGCTGGATGGGATTTATCCTCAGATTCTCTGGGAAGCCAGGGAGGAGATTGCAGAGTCTTTGGCTTTGATCTTTATGTCATCATTGTCGACAGGAGTAGTGCCAGGACACTGGAGGATAACAAATGTTGTTCCCTTGTTTAACAAGGGGAGTTGGGTCAACCCTGGTAATTATAGGCTGGCGAGCCTTATTTCGGTTGTGGGTAAGGTGTTGGAAAAGATTATAAGAGAGAGGATTTATAATCCTCTGGGAAGGAATAATTTTATTAGGGACCATCAACATGATTTTGTGAAGAGTAGGCCATGCCTAATTAACCTTAATGAGTTCTTCAAGAAGGTGACAATACAGGTGGATGAAGATAAAGCGGTTGATGTGGTGTATATGGATTTTGGTAAGACGTTTGATAAGGTCCCATATGGTAGGCTATTGCACAAAACACAGAGTTTTGGGATTGAAGGTGATTTAGCGGTTTGAATCAGAAATTGGCTAGCTGAAAGAAGACAGAGGGTGGTGTTTGATGGGAAATGTTCATCCTGGAGCTCACTTACCGCAAGGATCTGTTTTGGGTCCACAGCTATTTGTCATTTTTATAAATGATCTCGATGCAGGCGTAGAAGGATGGGTTAGTAAATTTGCGGATGACACTAAGGTAGGTATAGTTGTGGATAATGCCGAAAGATATTGTGGTTAACAGAGGGATTTAGATAAGATGCAGAGCTGGGCTGAAAAGTGGCAAATGGGGTTTGATGTGGAAAAATGTGAGGTACTTCACTTCGAGAACTAACAGGAATGCAGAGTACTGGGCTAATGGTAAAATTCTTGGTAGTGTAGATGAACAGAGATCTCAATGTTCAGGTGCATAAATTCCTGGAAATTGCCACCCAGGTTGAAAGGATTGTTAAAAAGCATATGGTGTGTTGGCATTTATTGGTCGGAGGATTGAGTTTCGGAGCCATGAGGTCATGCTTCAGCTATATGAGACACTGGTAAGGCTGCACCTGGAGTATTGCATACAGTTCTGGTCATTGCATTATAGAAAGGATGTGGAACCTTTGGAAAGGGTTCAGAGGAGATTCACTAGGATGTTGCCTGGTTTGGAAGGAAGGTGTCACAAGGAAAGGCTGAGGGAACTGAGGCTGTTTTCGTTGAAGAGAAGAAGGTTGAAAGGTGACTTAATCAAGGGCGTATAAGATAATCAGAGGGTTAGATGGGGTGGACAGTGAGAGTCTTTTTCCTCAAATGGTGAAGGCTAACACGAGGGGACATAGCTTTAAATTAAGGGGTGATAGATTTAGGACAGATATCAGGGGTAGTTTCTTTACTCAGAGAATAGTTAGGGCATGGAATGGCCTGTCTGCTACAGTATTAGACTCGCCGACGTTAAAGGCATTTAAATGGGCTTAAGATATGTGTATGGATAATAATGGAACAGTGTAGGTTAGATGGGCATCAGATTAATTTCACAGGTTGGCACAACATCGAGGGCCAAAGGGCCTGTAGTGCACTGTAATGTTCTATGTTCTATATACATGTGACTCCAGACCCAAGCAATGTAGTTGACTCTTAACTACACTCTGGGTAGTTAGGGATGGGTAATAAATATTGGCCTAGCCAAAGATGTCCACATCTCATGAGTAAATTTAAAAATTACCATATTGAAAATGCCATTGAAAAAAAGTGCAAACACAACATAACTAAACGGGTTATTAAAATAAACTATTGCTTATTTAGCAACAACAAGAACTTCAATACTCAGTACCCACTGATTGCAAAAGGCTGAGCAATGGGCTGAGATCAGAGTGGGCACAGGTATAACTATGGAAGGGAGTCAGGTACGGAGAACTTGATTGCCAGCTTGGATCTAGAAATGGCCACTTTGATCAGATGCAGGAGCTGAACCTTCCCTTTCCTTTGCAGACCAGGTGATTAATGATCTGGAGCAAAGGTTTGAAATAACACCAATAAAAGGTAGAAGAGAGCTGGAACCCTCGATACTTGACATTTGCTAAAACCACAGCCTCATCCAGACCTCAAAGAACGCGGGTATGGGAGCAAATTACTGCAGATACTGAAATCTGAACTGAAAACAAAAATTGCTGGAGATCACAGCAGGTCAGGCAGCATCCATAGAGATAATCACAGAATCCCTTATGGAAACGGGCCATTTAGCTCAACAAAAGTAACCCACCCAGACCCATTTATTCTACATTTACTCCTGACTAATGCACCTAACCTGTTTAACATGTTCTATTCACCTAACCTGCACATCTTTGGATTGTGGGAGGAAACCAGAGCACCCGGAGGAATCCCACGCAGACACAGGGAGAATGTGCAAACTCCACACACAGTCTAGATGACTCTTCGTCAGAGCTAAAGTGAACGTTACAGTTTTGGAGTCCATATAAAACTAGGGGGACAAAATTTGGCATTGCTTCAGCTAATAGATTTCTATTGGAACAAGGCAGGGCACTTCTTTACAAATCATGTCCTCATTTTTAAAATGTACTAATAGAGGCTGTTGTAAAAGTGATGATGTCACTAGGAGGCCCAGGTTCAAGTCTCATCTACTCCTGATTTATATAAACATATTTGACCAAGTTGATTAAAAATATTTATAATTTTCAGATACAGGCAGGAAAAGGTTGAAAGTATGTGTATTGAAATCACGTGGCTAACAACAGAGCCTGTTAGTCATTACTTTGCATTAACTAATCAAGTTTCCACATCTGCATACCAATTAGCTGCTTGTTGCTGGTGATTATTCTAGATTAGATTACTTACAGTGTGGAAACAGGCTCTTCGACCCAACAAGTCCACATCGACCTGTCGAAGCGCAACCCACCCAGACCCATTCCCCTACATTTACACCTTCACCTAACACTATGGGCAATTTAGCATGGCCAATTCACCTAACCTGCACATTTTTGGAGTGTGGGAGGAAACCGGAGCACCCGGAGGAAACCCACGCAGACACGGGGAGAACGTGCAAACTCCATACAGTCAGTTGCCTGAGGCGGGAATTGAACCCGGGTCTCTGGTGCTGTGAGGCAACAGTGCTAACAACTGTGCCACCGTGCCATACTACAGTGTGACTATATATGGTCCCAACATCATAGTTACCAGAGATGAATATGTGTCGAGCAGCAGCAGAATTTCCACAATGTGTACTTCCTAACAATGCCCATTTATAATTGATAGTGGTGCTAGATTTCGAGATCACAAATGCATCTGTGACTACTTCTGCTCTGACATCTTCTATCCTTAAATCATTTGGAACCCACTGCCTGTGCGATCGCATGCTCCCTTCTCGTTATTTGAGTGGATTAAGTGAAAATACAATTCTGCTGCACATTATAAATAGAACGTGCATTAAACGAAGAGTTTTTTAAAAAGTATTTAAGTGACATTCATGTACTGATTATGGCGTTAGGGAATAGTAGGGAGTTGAAAGCCCCACAGTGGGATCGTGAGGAGTCGGTGCAAATTACCCTGGCGCAGGAGAAAAGCAATGAGAGGATTCAGTTATTTGTGATGTATTTTGATACGAGACGTGAGCCCAATCTCCAAGCGGAATATCAATAACGATTCATTTAAATAACTATAAATCCTGGAAATACGCAGGTTCGATCATATCTGTTGAGGAGGAAATGTTTAAGAACTCATCCTTCATTGAAATTTTCTATAAACCTGTCGTTGGAGTTTCTTTTATAGTCCATACTATACGTCTGTAACATTTTTCATTTTGGGGTGATATGCACTGATTTAAGCAAATATCTCTTTCTGAGGTTTTGTTTTATTCCTGATAGTTTTCCTACTTTTAAAAGCAAGAGGGTGTGGGTCGTCCCAACTTAATCTGTTAATTTTCTGGAGATGCTAACTGAAGATCGAAAAGGGAGACTTTTTGGCTTACCTTTATCCATCATTTCTGGTTTTTATAGTAGTTCTGTTAAAGTCTGGATAGGTTAATCTCTTTGTAAAATAAATGAAAATTCTAACACTGCTATTGAACTTTTTGTGGTCTTCTGGTAAAGTGGTTTGCGTTTTTCTAAATAGTGTACTAGTGGATACTAGTGTTCCAAGAATATTAGGTTTCATAACTGTAGAAAGAAAATCTCTGCTAATAAACTATTTTAATTTTTTTCAGCAAATAACAAAATAAGGGAAATAGAACAATCATCTGAAAAATTAATGGGTATGTTTGATAGTGTCTGTTTACTTGTTAAAGTTGCCAGTGGCAATAAAACAAATGAAGCTGAAGTATGTCCTTGATAATTCTTGACTCTCTTGTCTTTTTATATCGTTGACCTACTTATCCTAATCTGTTCACAGCTGATCTTCTATCTCTATGACCTTTCCTGTGTTGTCCCCTTTTATATTTAATTGTATTCAAAAGTAGGCCTTTGTCTTGATCCATCCCTGATGAAGGGCTTATACCTGAAATGTTGATTCTCTTGTTCCTTGGATGCTGCCTGACTGGCTGTGCTTTTTCAGCACCACACTCTTGACATCGTCTTGAATATAGTGTGTTTCCAGTTCTGAATTTTAAGACTTATGATTTCTCCTTCTCTTGGTACTCCAATACTTTGCATTTCTAACCTGAGATTTCAGACTTCATCACTGGGATAAATGTCTGCCCCCTTAAATCACATGAGAGTTTGTGCTTAATGATCACTCTCTCCATCTGCATACTAGAAAATGCCTATTCTACTCAATATCTCAGGTCAAGTCTCTTGTGGCAGGCATTCATACATAAACCTTCTGTTGTACTCTTGAGTTAACTATTAAATGATAAGAAGACCTAAACTGTGTGCATAACGTGAAGGCCTGAGTTAATTGTACTAACTACTTTAGGTTCCAATTACCTGTTAATAGTTAATGCGCCATAACCTTTCTTGTGGAATGCACTACAAGGAAATGATACTCAGTCAAGCCTATTGAAAATGCTTTTGTTCTACTTAAATTGCCTCTATTCCTTTTATAATATTGGCACATCCCTCTGTTCCTTTCTCCATGGTGTTCAAGTGCTTTGCCAGTCTCTTGAATGACTTGCAGCAGGTATCACAGTCCTGACCATTCAAATTCCTTGTCTAGAATCACACTCGTGACTATTTCTGATTCTGGTCCTCGAGATGACAACTTCCACAGTTGTCAAACTTTTTCTTTTTGTTTTTCTGACTAATTTCTCTGTTACTACTTTTTTCTTTGTCATTTTATTTAGGAACATGTTTCCACTCCCACCCATGCCCCCCCAAAAAACCTGTTTGCCAAGTTTAACCTGTGTTGGTGGTATCATCCTTCTAGTAAATTTGTAATCTGATCTTTAGAGACCAGAAATGCAAGGAATAAATTTCAAAGGAAGGAAAAAAACTGGCAATTTTTTTAAAGCCACTTACCAAATCAATTATGGTTGCCAGGGCATACAAGTATGGAATTATAGAATATGATCTAACACATGGGTGGGGATATCATAAAATCTCTTACTGCTACGTGTGAAACCAAAGATGAATTATTTAACTGTCAATGAATTATTCAGTCACCAATCAACATAACAAATGGGCTGAAATGATTAGTGTACATCCAAAGCACTAATTTGAAAAACTTTAATTCTTGAATGTCATGTAAATAAATTTTGATCTGTTTAATAGTACCATTTATGTAACACTTTGTGTAACATTTCATATCACTTCACAATCTTTCTACATGCCTTTTGTAATTACAGGAGGAAGTGATCAAGTTGCAACTGCTGCTGTAATGGTGAGCAATTTATTTTCTTGAATTTGCTGTCCAGAACTTTTAAAATTTAGAACTCCAAAACATCATATTCTCACTTTAAAATGGTGATGTTACAATCCATGTAGTTGAACAAATTTACTGTTTTAGTTCTGAGTACCTGTAAATATTTGCTAACT
>NC_057726.1:39204140-39273586 GCF_004010195.1 Chiloscyllium plagiosum
AGGTAACATTTTTTAAAAAACTATATAAATGTGATAGCGTTTCAACAGTAATTTTTTTTGCTTTTTTTAAAAAAATTCAATGCATACCCAAGTGGTCTGATACTGAACATGAAGATTACTTCATATCAAAAAGCTACATCAAAGTTGTCTAATGGTTTTAAAAAGTAAATGGCATTTTTGAAAGCCAAGAATGTGTAGTAGCTAAAGCTGCTTATGAAAGGATGACACTGATTTTCTATGTTGGATTGGCCAAAACTCTTAATGATGCTTGGCTGTCTTTCATAAATTTCAATGAAATTGCAAAAACAATACCCTACACATTGAGTTTTACTGGAGTCCTATCTGCATAGTAGACCTCTGCACTCTTCTAACCTTGCCGTTGAGGGTATATGTCACTTTCATCTGTATGCTGCCTTTATTATTTTGATAAATCCAAAATGGCCATGTGTTTTCTGATTTTGGAGTATCCTGGGTATTTTGAATGCAAGATTTGGAAGTGCATTGAGATGTAGCAGAGAATTCTGTTCATACACATTGATTTCTTTTAGTACTTCACTGAAGTGAATTAATGTGTAATCCTAGTTTTAAGTGGGGGAATGGGGAGGAGAAAGATAGGAAATGATCAAGACCCCATTAAGATGAGATCATCTTTGCATTGAACCTCAGGACAACGAGAGAGACATTTAATGGATGTTCGATTCATGTCAGTTTTTACTGTGGAGAAAGAAATGGAGGGTAGAGAAATAACTGTTTAAAATATCAATACTTCACATTACAGAAGAGGATGTGCTGGAAGTCTTAGAAAATATAAGAGGTGGATAAATCCCCAGGACCTGATCTAGTGTTTCCCACGATGTTGTGGGAAGTTAAGAAGGACATTGTAGGGCCCCTTGCAGAAATATTTGTATTATCTTTAACTATGGGTGAGATGCCAGATCACTGGAGAATGGCTAATTGTGCCTTTTTCCTTGCATCTCCTCTTAAGAGGAAAAGCATGGGAACTATAGACCTGTAACACTGATTTCAGGGGTGGTTAAGTTGGCAAGTCTGAAAGTTTTGCAATTAAGTGCATTTGGAGAGGCAAGGACTGACTAGGGATAATCAGCATAGCTTTGTGTGCAGGAAATCATGTCTCTCAAGTTGATTGAGATTTTTTTTGAGGAAGGAGCCAAGAAGACTTGAGGACAGAGTGGTAGATATTGTTTACTTGGAATTTAGTAAAGCCTTTGACTAGCCATATGGTAGCCTAATTAGTAAAGTTAGATCACTTGGAATTCGGGGTGAGCTTGCCAATTGGTTGCAAAATTGGCTTAATAGCAGGAGGGGGTGGTGGAGGGTTGTTTCTTCAACTGGAGGCCAGTGATTAGTGATGTTCCACAGGGATCAGTCCTGGATCTGTGTGTCATTTACATAAATGATTTAGATGAGAATAAAGGAGGCATGGTTACTAAGTTTGATTTCAAAATTGGTATAGTGACTGGTGACAAAGGTTATCTAAGATTACAAAGAGATTTTGATCAATTGGGTCAATGGGCTGAGGAGTGACAGGAGTTTAATTTAGATAAATGTGAGGTATTGCATTTTGGTAAAACGAACAAAGGCAGGACTTGTACAAATTAAAAGTAGGGCCTTGAGTAGTGTTGTAGAACAGAGGCAGAGGGGTTCAGGTACATATTCTTTAATGTTTGTCATATAAGGCGGTTAAAGTGTTTGGTGCATATACCTTCATTGCTCAGACCTTTTTGAGTATGGGAGTTGAAGTCATTTGCTGAAGTTGTACCAAGTGTTGGTGAAGCCTCGTTTGGTGTACTGCCTAGTTCTGGCTGGTCTGTTATAGGAAGGATATAAAGTTAGGGAGGATTCAGAAGAGTTATCAGGATGTTGCTGAGAATGGAGAGCTTCAGTTCTAAAAAATATGCTGGATAGAAAGGCTCTTTTCATTGGAGCTCAGAGGTTTATAAAATCATGAGGGGCATAAAGTGAATAGCAGGTGTCTTTTCCCTAGTGAATGATTCCAAGGCTAGTGGGCATATTTTTAAGGTGAGAGCTTTTAAAAAGAGGGTTTTCTTTGTGATTAGTGTGGAGTGAACTGTGGAGGAGGTGGTGGATTTAGGTACTGTCAAATGTCTAAGATATTTTGATAAGTATATAAACATTTGGAGGAATATGGGCCAAGTGCAGGTGGATGAAACCAGTTGAGTTTGACATTGTCCACATGGACTGGTTGGACTGAAGGCTCTGTTTGTGCTGTCTGACGAACCCTAATCTTCCCAACCATGTAATTCAGCTGCTCATCATTTTTTCTTTTTGTGCCTCTTCATTTTAGAATGCCTTCTTTTCACTAATTTTATTATAGGACATTTGGCTATGAAAGTTTGTTTGTATTTGGCGACATTGGTCCATGTGTGCCATAATGTGGAGACTATCAAGTTTTCTCTAATGTACTTTAGATATGCAAAGTTCCAAACCTGAGTTCTTTTGGGTTATTCCACTAAACTACTACTTGTTTTATTTGATCTAGGTGAAAAATTCAGAAATTTTCATATCCTTCAGCCTCTGTGGATAAGTTACTGCCATTTATTAAGATACCTCTGACTGATGAACAGGTAAACAAATGAAGACAAATTCTAATGCAGGATGCATTGGTTTTAAACATGGAGATTTTAAAGATCACCAATTCATAAAACGTTTGATCATAAGCAGGTGTAAACTTGATTAATGATGACACTCAATGGCTATAAGATCATATTCGATAACCTCACTTTTACTGCTAATTCACTTACTTTGTTCGAAGAGCTATTTAATTTTGCTTTTTTAAAAATACTGCTTCATTGATCCTATTTGCTGTTTTTCTGTTTGTACACTCTGGTAGTCCCAGCTATTCAAGTCACCAGGACATTGGTCCCAGCAGAGTTTACTGAAGTCCTCCTTTCGAACTGCTTACTCTGCCCATGAATAGAATTAAACCTGTTGGACTATAACCTGATGTTGTGTGATTTTTAACCATGAATAGAATGCTATTCTTCCCAAGCTAAGCTTTTGAGACATGCACTCAAACTCCATTTTACTTATCCTAAGTCAGTGTTCCTGTGGCTCAAGTAGTAATCTAGGTTATGTGGGTATTATTGTCTCTGACCACAACTAGTCTCATTTCTGCGTTTTTCTTTTTTCTGTTCTTGAAAATAGCTTGAGACCTAAATACAACGGCCTTATTTTAAAGATTAGAAACAGTCTCACCATTGACCGCTTTTCCCAGCAGCCATGTCAAGTTATGGTTTGACTCCACTTCTGGTCCCATTGCGGGTAGGTCCTTGCTTATGATAAGGTGTCCAAATAATTTTCCTCACCCCTGTGCCAAATCTCCAGATACTCACTTGGCCATTCTCTCCCCATTCTTCCTGTGTGTATTAACATATCTCCACAGAATCTTTCAATGAATGGAAAGTGACCAGTCCCAATACAGCTACCTGAGACAAACACTGACTGCACCCCCTCCAATCTACTGGGATGGGACCTTTACTATCCCTTTATCTCATGTATCTCCATCAATAAACACATTCTTGTTGCATGTTTGTCAAGGTACATATTTGGTGATCTGCAATTGCATCTAGTTACTGAAACTATTTGTAAAATGCCTCTTCAAATCAAAGATTTGCTATCTGACCTAACATTTTATTGTTTTAGGCAATCAGTGCAGTTGGTGATGAAGTAAATAATATAAATGTACAGTCACTTGATCCACATGCTCTTCAGCGTATTCGGTTGCTAATGGTAAGTTTCTTCACCTTTCTTTTTGGTCAGAGCTGTCTAGTTGGAGTCCATTATCTAGCTAAATGCAAAGTTTGGTGTTCAGCATTTTGAAGCAAGAAAGGCAACAAGTGATTCTCAGAATCTGAATGTCATTTTCACCAATCATTAATGGAGATTTTGAATATTTCAAATTGCCCAAGGATGAGCTAGAAGTTAACGTGAGCGCACAATGGACCAAAGATAATCATCTGGTCTTCAGCCTGAGCTATTTCATCACTGAATCTAATGAGTGTACTCCATCATGCAGAAGCTGCAATCTCCACAAGGCAAAAGTGAAACTATAGAAAATGAGTTGTGGTAGTGTTCCTTGCAAGCAGTCAAATTAGTGCAAATGAAGGGTTTATTGGAGACTGTGTGTTCAGCCTCCTTGTCCGCAATTATATCTGCATTGGCTTTACTCAGAGACTCATCCGGCTGATCTTTGAGCACTTGTTGCAGATCTGCACGTCCTGCATAATAACCAAAAGATTTGATTCCTGAATGCGACGACTCTTGACAATTAATCAAGTAAAATACTAGCATAACTAGTATATGTCCTCCTCCTTATCCAATCATAAGAAGGGAAATTTAATAATTTTTATCCTCCAACAGACTGCCTTGTACAAAAAAGCCAAAAATAGTGCAAAACATGCCAACACTCTAAGGAGAATTCATGTTTTTAAGTTTTTAGTAATTAAAGAATTCAGAGTTGTGTTTTAGTCCAAGTATGAAATTGTTTAATCTTTCAGCAAGTCTATTTTCAATTAAAACAAGCTTTAAGTGTCAGTTTGAAACTATAGTGCCCTTCATTGGGAGAGAAAGAAGTTGTACAAAGAGTTTTGTAACCCCTAGGATCTTTGCAGTGGTTCATGTTGCTTGGAGCTAAAGATCTGTCCGAGAGATGTCATAACTTATCTCAACAGGTTGGCCCAAAGTAGTTGAATTACCTCTAAGTGGTCAAAGATCATCAAGAATTTGATTCTATAGAGTTTTTTTGCTCTGAAATTATTTTCTTTAGTGGCAGAAATGGACCGTTCTACCTCTTGAGCAAAAAAAATCATTGGTGATCTTTGTTTTAAGTTGCACACTTCCATCTAATCCAAGATGTTGGTTCCCTTGCCTTAGTAAAATCTTGCCTCTGCCTTATGCAATAGCCTTCCTTCCACAGTTCTCTATTGCAGATTTTCAAAGTATCTCAACCTACTGATTTTTCATTTGTCCTAAAAGGTGACCTGTTACATTTCAAAGTGCCCTGCCCTAATTCTAGACTCAGCCACATGAAGAAACACTGCAATATCCATTTTAACACTGTTCAGCTTCTATACTTTGATTAGCAATCCATTGCTCTTTACTACAGTGGTGACTGGTTTGTCCATTCTCTGCTGTACAATGACCACCTCTTATCAGGAAGCAACAGTGTGTTGCACTAATTACAAATGACCCTTGTGAATAAATAAACCTGCCTGACACGTAGCCAAATGCTTCCAACCTTCTGAGGTATTTGAAGTTGATTTTGCCCGTTAAATGTAGCTGTGGTTCAAAGTAGAATAAAAAATGAAGAGAAAATGAAAGGACTGCAAAAAGTGCTCAACCTTTTTTAGAATTCTTTTGATTCCATGTCAATGGATGCATACAGATTCCATTCACCAATAGAAAAATGGTAACTCAACTGAATCCCTTTGGGCAGGTTATTTCTGACTCAATGTTTCTGGATAATACTATGTGGACTCGTGTGCAGATAAAAGATTAAGACATTAGTGATTTTGTTTTTCTCCTGTTTTATCTGTGCTGGTCACTGCCCTTTTAAAGGAGTAAAGTTGATTTTTATTGTAGAGAACAACTTGCAAAGTGTTTTTAGTATCAATAAATCTTGGTTATGTGATGTCAAAAGTTGTTTATATGCTTTAACCAGAAAGTAAATAAGCAGCAACTTTCACCAAACCCCTGGAGCCTTTTCTTTTCACTCCTGTCTCCCTTTCTGCTTTCTTTCCCCTCTTCCCACAACCCCCCACCCCAAAACAAACACCAGATATTTCATTTCCCTTTCTCAATGTTGCCCTCTCACTCCCTCCCCCCAAAAAACTTGAATGATTGAAGGAAAATCTGATTTATCCAAAGTTTGATCATACAAGTTATGGATATAGAGCTAGCAGGTTTACCACATCAATTTGGAACTGTCAACTGAGTGGCAGCATATGGAGCTTGAATTATTGTGCCATTACTATAAGGGGAAGAGACGCAATGTGCTATTGGTGGGAGGAACCAACTGAGGGTATTCCCTCAGACAGAACCCTACCATGGACTGAAGGAAGAATGTAATTTCACAATTATAGTTCAGCTGACTTGTGCATAGTTTATAATTTTGATTATTGCTCAACTTTACTGATTTTACATTTCTGAACTTTACCCCAACCATTTGTATATTAGCATGGTCAAACATCTGATGTGGGGTTGTGGAGGGAGGTAGTATAAACAAACCCAGAATGCTGAAACTACAAATGCTGGATAAGGTTTCAGAAATAAGAATTGGAGGGCATGATCTTTGGTTTTTAAAGAAGTAGTGTGGCATCTCTAAAAGATAGAAGTAACAAGGTTGTTGAATGAGTGTTGAGTCTCCAAGTTCTAAGAAAACATCAACATGATCAAATGTGAGCTGTTATGATCCCAGCTGATGCTATTACTGAACAAGTTAAATCCCAAACACAGATCTTGATGATCATGATTTGCTTTTAATAAAGTGACCTTTAACTGAAGCATAAGCACACAGTGCTGCAGATTTTGTAATAATGATCACACCAGTTTAAACAAGAAATTGTAACGATATACCTAGCCATCTATTTGCAATGCACATTTAAAGATTTTAAAACTCTCAGCAAAAGTATAATTCCAAAACATGAAATATAAAAAAAAACTTTGCATCTTGCCCTAAAATACCATTTGTACAATACTCAAACAAGCATCCCTATGTCTTAACCTTCTAGGTTTAAGTCACTTGTGACTTCAACTTTTAGACTGGGACTGTAGATAATTTCTTTATTGAGCTATTTTATACCTGATTTTTTAATGTACTGAGCTGTAAGCGCTGACCCCTTGAAGAGGTTACTTAGAACCCATGCTCATCTTGTGACTTTAACAGAACCATTGGTTAATGTACAAAGAGATTATGCAACCCATCATGTCTGCACTGACTAAATAAACTAGCTACTCATTCTAATCCCACTTCTTGTGCTATAGCAGGATTAGTGTTCTTCTGGTGGTGTTCCAGGTTCTTCTTAAATGAATTGAGGATTTCCACCTCAACCTCTGGACAGCGAAATCCAGATGACCATCTCTGGTTTTAAAAAAAAACTTTCCTCCTGTAACCTCTAATCCTTCTACTAATAAACTTCAAGCTGTCTGTTGGCAATTGACCTCACTGTTCAGGAACACTGGTTTTGCCTGTCCAATCTATCCAAACCCCCTCATTATTTTACACTTAATTAAGTCACACCTTAGCCACCTCTGTTCTGCATGAAACATCTCCAACATATCTAGTTTTTTTTTCTGCTACCATTTTCAAGACTCTCCTATCGAACAATTTTGTTCTTTCTGTAATGTGATGGTCAGAACTGTACCCAGAACTCTAGCTGTGATCTTACCAATGTCTAGTGTTAACTCCTGGCTTTTTGTATTGTGTATGAAGAAAGGTCCCTTGAGACTCCGCTGCCATTGAATAAAATAATCTGTTTGTCTTTTGAAGACCATATTGGGGGGTTATGTTGACTTAATGGTATTATCTTTGAACTAATACAGAGACAAAGGTAATGTTCTGGTGATCCAGGATCATGACAGATGGTGGAATTTGAATTCAATAAAATGGAATTAAGAGTCTAATGACAATGAAACCATTGTCAGTTTTTAGAAAAGCCCATCTGGTTCACTAATTTCCTTTAGGAAAGGAAATCAGCTAACTATACCTGGTCTGGTCTACATTTGACTGCCAACCAACAGCAACACGATTGATTCTGAACTGTTCTCTGGGCAATTAGGCATAGGGAATAAATGATGGTCTATCCAGTGATGCCTTCATCTAGAGAGAAAATATAAAAATCTCATTTCCCTCAATAACTTTTGCTTCCGTTGCCTAACAAGACTCTACCCATCTGTCTTTTAAAAAGAAACCCATTGCTTTGCCTCCAGCTCACCAAATGAAGAAAAGCATTCTACATGCCTTAGTCACCACCCTAACTACCTATCCTATCAATTTCAGGGACCTGTGGACATGTAACCCAAAGTCTGTCAGTTTCTTCTACACCTCTCAATATCATCCTGTTTTATTATTATTCCCATGCCTTCCCCAAATACATAATCTCGACACAGATGCTGAAAACCACTTCTTCGTCCCTCACTGATTCCTTTCAAACTTATCAAACTCCCACTTCACACACTGTACAACCAAAGCACTACTCAGCACAGGCAAGGCAGTGTTGAGGGTGACCTATTTATGCTTCTTGAAAACAGTGGTTCAACCATGAAAAAACCAGTTTAAGTAGCTGTTACTTAAGTAACTTCACACACAGTTTGTATACTCCTGATCTAAGGCTGCAATAAAATTTATTTTTTTTCTTAGAATAATGTTTAATTACTAAATTTAAAAAAAAAAGTATTTAGTTTAAAAAATGCCCCTGTGACTCTCATTCATCAGTTCTGTGTTATACAGAGAAAACTTCAATTTTCCAATATCCTCAAAATTGATAAAGCTCTTGTTGGACCACAATTAGAACATTGTGTACAATTCTGGTCATCACTATTCAAAAAGGATGTGAAAGACTTTGAGAAGAGATTTATCAGCAGGGTTCCAGGGATGAGGATAGTAGCTACATGGTTAAATTGGAGACGCTAGTGTTCTCTCCAAAACAATGGAGATGGGAAGAGGTTTGATATGAGTGTACAATGTTGAATGAGAGGTTTAAATAGAGAGACAATGATACAATAATAATGCTAATGATACAAACACTAAGACAAAGGTTTAAAATTTTGGACAACAGATACAGGTGGGAATGTGAAGTAATTTTTTTCCTCACATAGCAAGTGATGACCTTGAATTTACTACCCAGTAAGATGCCTAGTCTTCCAAGAGGAAGAAGGAAGCTTACTTAAGGTTGAGGAGGCAAGGATCAGACAGGACTCTAAAGGATTACAAGGTAGCCAGGAAGGAACTGAAGAATGGACTGAGGAAAGCTAGAAGGGGGCATGAACAAGGTTTAGCAGGTAGGATTAAGGTAGACCCCAAGGCATTTTACACTTGTGTGAGGAACAAGGGGATGGACAGACTGAAGATAGAGTTTATCAGGGATAGTGGAGGGAACTTGTGCCTGGAGTCAGAGAAGGAAGGGGAAGTCCTTAATGAATACTTTGCTTCAGTATTCACTACTGAAAGGGACCTTGTCATTTGTGAGGACGGTGTGAAACTGGCTGATATGCTCAAACAGGTCTGATAAAGTTCCCCATGATAGGCTCATTCAGAATGTAAGGAGGCATGGGATACAGGGAAATCTGGCTGTCTGGATACAGAATTGGTTGACCCACATAGAGCGTGGTAGTAGGTGGAAAGTATTCAGCCTGGAGCTTGGTGACCAGTGGTGTTCCACAGAGATCTGTTCTGGGACCTCTGCACTTTGTGATTTTTATAAATGACTGATGAGGAAGTGGAAGGGTGGGTTAATAAGCTTGCCGATGACATGAAGGTTGGTGGAGTAGTGGGTAGTGTGGAGGTCTGTTGTAGGTTGCAACGGGACATTGACAGGATGCAGAACTGGGCTGTGTTCAGTTCTGGTCGCCTCATTATAGGAAGGATCTGGAAGCTTTAGAGAGGGTGCAGAGCAGATTTACCAGGATGCTGCCTGGACTGGAGGGCATTTCTTATGAAGAAAGGTTGAGGGAGCTAAGGATTTTCTTATTGGAGCGAAGAAGGGTGAGAGGTGCCTTGGTAGAGGTTCACAAGATGAGAGGCATAAATAGAGTGGGGTAGCCAGGGACATTTTCCCAGGGCAGAAATGGCTATCACAAGGGGACATAATTTTAAGGTGATTGGAGGAAGGTTTAGGTGAGGTGTCAGGTGTCGGTCCTTTATACAGAATGTGGTGGCTGTGTGGAATGCACTGCCAACGGTGCTCGAAGAGTCAGATACATTAGGGAGGCTTAAGCGACTCTTGGTTAGGCACAGGGAAGATAGTACAATGAAGGGTATGTAGGTTATTTTGATCTTAGTAGAATAAAAGGTCGGCACAACATCAAAGGCGAAAGGGCCTGTACTGTGCTGTACTGTTCTATGTTCATACTGGAAGCAAAGACAGTAGATGTTTTCAGAAGGCAATTGGATGGACAGGTGAAGGAAATAGTATTGTAGAGCTAGATGAATTAACCCCACAAAGGCCAGTTTCCCATCACCAAGTCACCCTTTATTTACACATGGAGACTCCTTGACACTGATCCAGCTCCCTCCGAGCCAACTCAAGTGAACAGAATGATTAGATTAGATTACTTACAGTGTGGAAACAGGCCCTTCGGCCCAACAAGTCCACACCAACCCGTTGAAGCGCAACCCACCCAGACCCCTACATTTACCCCTTACCTAACACTACGGGCAATTTAGCATGGCCAATTCACCTGACCTGCACATCTTTGGACTGTGGGAGGAAACCGGA
This sequence comes from Chiloscyllium plagiosum, assembly GCF_004010195.1. Classification (NCBI taxonomy): domain Eukaryota; kingdom Metazoa; phylum Chordata; class Chondrichthyes; order Orectolobiformes; family Hemiscylliidae; genus Chiloscyllium; species Chiloscyllium plagiosum. Next base: position 39,214,616 of record NC_057726.1, read on the forward strand.
GCACCCGGAGGAAACCCACGCAGACACGGGGAGAACGTGCAAACTCCACACAGTCAGTCGCCTGAGGTGGATATTGAACCCGGGTCTCTGGCACTGTGAGGCAGCAGTGCTAACCACTGTGCCACTGTGCCGCCCACAATGGCTGACATTCCTTTTTTTTTCTTTTTCAGAACTTCTGACACTCCTGTTTTTTTTTCTTTTTTTTCTTCCCCACACTACCGTCTGACAGCAGTAGTACTTATTTTTTCCCCGCATCCATGTCATGTGTGTGCAGGTGTTGGACACAGTGAAAAACAAGGGTGTAAATCTTTCTTTATATTCCAGCACCAGGAAGAAAGGAAACACCCGAGTGGCCAGTGACAAGCAGTGTCCTTCTCAGAGGGCATTGCTGCATGATCAAACAGTGAAAGGGAGGGCAAGGATTAAATCAAAATAGAGTTGGAGGGGGACATTCCTGTTTATTTTTTATTATTACACCCACACTGCCGCGTAACTGCGGTAGTGCTTATTTTTTCCCCAGCACCCATGTTGTGTGTGCAGGTGTGAGACACAGTGAAAGACACAAAGTGTATGAATCTTTATTCAGTTTCCACCACCCGGAAGAAAAAAAACACCCAAGTGGCCAGTGACCAGCAGTGCCTTCACATCAAAGGGCAATGCTGCATGATCAAACAGTGAAGGGGAGGGCAGGGATTAAATCAAAATAGAATTGGAGGGGGACATTCCTGCTTCTCTTTCAGGCAGGGTTCCTTAATTGGACCAGATTAACAACCCCAATCAGGGAACTCATATTCTAGGAGGTCCACCTGGCTGACCCTGTTACAATCACTACATCCCTCTACCTCCCGCCCCACCGAGTCTGAGGACAAAGACCAGATTTTATTTTTGTATCTCCTCCTGGGGCATTTTAGCACCGGGGTCAGGTTCCTCTAACTCTGTCTCCAATATGAACAATGTATTCCAGATTTCCACCACTGTCTGGATCCTCTGTTGCTCAAATCCCCTTGAAACCTTTTGCTCTTCATCTTAAAATTTGACATCTTGTTATTGACCTTGCAACTAAGGGGAGCAGTTGCTTCCTGTCCATCTTGTCCATGCCCCTTATAATCTTCTCCATCTCCAGCAGGTCCTCTATTAGCTTTCTCTGCTCCAAACAAAAAACCGAAGCCTATCCAGCCTCTCTTCAGAACTAAACTGCTCCATCCAGGCAACATCCTGATAAATCTCTTCTGCATCCCCTCCAGTGCAATCACACCCTTCCTATAGTTTGGCAAGTAGAACTGCAAACTTTTCCAGCTGTAACCTAACCAAAATTTTGTTCAGCTCCAACATACCCTCCCTGCTCTTGTCATCTGTGCCATGAGTGATAAAGGCAAGTGTCCCAAATGCCTTGTTAACGTTCCCTATTAACCTGTCCTGCCACCTTCAGGGATGTGGACGATCACTCCAAGATCCCTCTGTTCTCCTGAGCTGCTTCGTGTCCTGGTTTACATTGACTACTCCCTTCTCTTTTTACTACTTCCTAGGTGCATCTCATCTCACTTTTCAGAGTTAAATTCCATCTGCTACCAAATTGCCCATCTGACCAACCTGTCTAAACTTCCAAAAATCTAAGACCTCCTTCCTCATTATTAAGCAGAGTAAGCAACATGTGGGGGGTCGGCAGGGCTTAGCAATCTCATGACTACTGGATCAAACAGAGGTGTGTAAGACACTGGAGGACATAGATAGGGTTGATAGGAAGTTACTTTTTCCATGAGTAAAAAGATCAATAACCAAGAGGCATAGATTTAAGAGGTGGAGCATATGGACCATCTGCAAACTCGCAAACTATGTGGGAACAAAACATACCTCGCTCCTCAACTGTCTTTCTGACTGTTCCAGAACAAATGAATTCTCCCTGTTAAGCATTGAAGAGACCTCAGAATCTGCGTTGGACATGACAGACATTGCTGTCTTGATACTTTTGTTCCTGAAGAAAAGAATGAATTTCTTCAGAGATGCTATAGGTGCAAGAGGTGAGCTACTGTTCCTTACATGCCTACTAAATATTGGGAAGATTGAAGGCATTGCTTCTGCTCTCCTCTTCCAAACTCTGTTCCCTATTCCTCTTCCTGGGAATGTTGTGAGACTAAGCCAATCTGTTCACAACTTTGGTGTTACACTTGATCTTGAGAGGAATTTCCATATTCCTATTCAGACCATCTTTTTGATTGTTCTTTCCCACCAACAGTAACAATACGTGATTTCATCCACTTCAACTGACCCACTTCTGAAACTCTCTCATTCATGGTTTGATTACTTCTAGACATGACTATTTAAATGCCACTCATTAATTAAGCCCCAAACTCTGGAATTCCCACTGTATACTCCTCTATCTTGATTTTTTTCAATTAAGACAGTTCTTAAAGCCTCCCTGGTTGACTGGGTTTTTGATTAGTTGATCTAATGTCTACTTGTCTGGCTCAGTGTCATTCTTTGTTAATAACCCTCTTGTTGGAAAATATCATTACATGAAAGATGCTTTATTAATATAAATTATTATTAGTGAAAGGGTTGAGAAGAAGAGAACACCAACTTCAGGTGATTGGCAGAAGCACAGTGATTAGATGTAAAATCTTTTATGCACTAAGTGCTTAGGTTCTGCAATATACTGCCTGAGTGTGTGGTGGAGGTAGATTCATTGTGGCTTTCAAATTACAGTGGAAGACTTTGCAGTGTTTTGTTGCAAAACTGGTTTGGAATTAGGCTAATTAGTTTTGCTGAGAGCTGACATAAAGACAATAAGGCAAAGGTCGTCTTTTGGGTTGTATACAATCAAGAAGCAGGATTTTTCAGATGGTAGCGCTTCCCAGCCTGCTCCCTGAAGAGTCACTGAATGCACTCCCACCTATCATAACAGCTCCCAAGAGTAACTTAACTTTGAGGAGTATTAATTGACTTAAACAAGATTTTTCATCCCCAACTTGGTCAGAAATTCCACTTCACAGAGCTGCCAACCAATTTGATTGGTCATTAGTTCCATAGCATCAACAATGCCAATAGCAGCCAGAACCAGGTCTGGGACTGCAAAAATGCTCCCAGATTCTGAGTCCAAATCTAGGCAAATATGAACAGTCCCACGATGGTAGTGTGGAGCGGGACGGGGTGCGGAATACCTTGAGGATGGGTGGGTTCAAGGATTTGATGGAGAGGCTAGAGAGAGAGAAAAGACCATGGTGACAGTATTAGATGGTGAGGAACCAGATGTGAAAAGGAGCTTATTGAGAAAGGCACCCCAACTTTGTGCCTGAGCATGAGCAGAATGATTTGCTTGGCCTCCTCCTTACTCCTGAGTTCTTTATCAGATTTTGAGGCTGGGATGGGAAAGGCCACATCGGGAACTTTACAGGCTCCCTCCAACTACAAAGCAGCCAATGGGGGGCTGTGAAATTCTACCCCATGCTAATAAACAAAAGGAATGTTAATGCTTATGGCTGAGGGCCCACCTGTCAACAATGTACACTGGTAAACCAAAATGAAGCACAAGATGCCAGAATAGGAGGAATACAAGACCGGAGGGTTGTCAGGCTAAAGGAGATTAGAGATATTGGAGGGCTCAGACCATGGAAAGATTTGAAAAAGAGGATTTGTCTGTCAGCTGCACAGGTAACAGGCAAAAATGACCTTTTTATGAAATTAGGATAAAGCCAACAAATTGTGGAAAAATAGAAAGATACAATAATACTGAAATGGTTTTAATGTGAACGTACAGTAGATTGAGCCCTGGATTTTCTAACCTTTTAGTTTCTTTTGAACGGATTTTCCCAACAGATGACCATTACAAGTGTTTGGAGCACCATCTGAACCAAGTCTATAAGAACTGCATGTCAGAAAATACTCCAGCAAGAGAGAACTTGTACTAGAAATTTCTTCGTTAATATTTTGGCTGCAGTTATATTTAAATTTTCATATTCAGTTATTTTGAAATTTCTTTATACTGAGATACACAACAGAAACTTCCTGTGATGTTGACATACATTACCACATTGGTTACGATGGACTCAGGAATTAGAGTTCAATGGAGGGTATGAAATAAAGTTCAAAAAGGGAATAGAAAATAACAGATGACATACCTGATAAAGATTGTTTGGAATCAATAAGCCGGTAATGTTAAAAGAATTATTGGGTTGATGAGAACCAGTGAGCTGTATGTTCTTTTTGAATGCTTATGTTGATAGTATGGCTCACAATATGCCAAGGGGGTGACATTATAGAGATTTATAAAAATCATGAGGAGCATGGATAGGGTAAATAGGCAAGGTCTTTTCCCTTAAGTAGGGGAGTCCAATTCTAAAGGGCATAGGTTTAAGGTGAGGGGGAAAAGATTCAAAAGGGATTTTGGGGCTTTTTTTGCACAGAGGGTGGTTCATGTGTGGAATGAGCTGGCAGAGGAAATGATGGAAGCTGATACAATTATAACATTTAAAAGGCATGTGGCAGGGTATATGAATAGGAAGGTTTAGAGGGACATGGGCCAAATGCTGCCTAATGGGACTACATTAGTTCAGGATAACTGGTCTTCATGGACCAATTGGATCGAGGGGTCTATTTCTGTGCTACACAACTCTATGACATATTATTTGGAGACGTATGTGCAGTGTAGAAAACAATGAATTTTAATTTTTGGTGCTGTGCATCTGACACTGTTTTAAAAAAAAAATCATATATTAACTTTGAACTGAAAGCTACAAACAGTTGAAGGAAGTGTGTAATTAAAGTGAAATGACTACCAAGCCCCTTGGGAGATGATTAAGGCATTTGCTGGCTTGAGTTTTACAATTCAGGACAGGTTGACAGAAAAATATTGACATATATCGTTCACGATAAAAGCACTGTTAATAGCAGTCTCCAAAAAGAGGACAGTGATGGGGGTGGGGTCTGATGTTTTCTTCAAAGCAATGTAAGAAGACATTGGCGTTATTAGAGGCGAAGGCATCTTACAAGACTGTCAGACATAAGTTTGTAGAACTCTGGTTCAGAAGTGTTAGTGACTTGAGTTAACTGCTTATTTAAAAGTTTTGGGGAGATACATTAATTGAAGAAAACAGAACAAGTGAATATACGAAAATTTACCTAAGAAGAAATTAAGTCTTGCTAGATGAGCAAGAAGCTTTAACATTAATATGAGCAATTCTTCACTGAGGTTTGTCTTTTTAAGGTAGTGCTGGGTGAACAGGATTAATTTTTCTTCCTGATGTTTGTAATGTGTGTTTCAATTATTCTTGAGTATAGTTTGTGTTTTCTTTGTGTAATAAACTTTAATGTACTTTGAACAAAAGAACATGAGACATCTTGTGAATTTGTTTAGTGACTGACTTTCATGGTAAATAAAACAAAATCAGTCTAGGATTATTCAGTGTCACCATCAACTGGGATCTTAGTAACATACAGAACAGAAAAGCATCTACATTTCTGTTTATTAGGCTATAAGCACAATACTGGGACAATGGTCTCGAGATAATTGAACAAAAAGCTATAAATCTCCTGACTAGCCATTTCCCTTTAAAGCAAAATATTTCTATTTCTTTATCCAATTAAAATGATTCTTCTATCAACTACAGACATCAGCGTAATGTATAAGTTCACAAAATGTAAGAATTCTCGCTTCAACACATGAAGTCCAACTTCGGATGAACAATTATTTATTTGTACAAAGTCAATTAACAGTTCTGACACGTGGACCTGTTCCCTACATTCTAGATGTGTTTTTAATATAAGTATGTGTTCCACCTCTCATTAGACGGTTAACTTGCCCAGTATGCAGATTCCTTCCATTATGTGCAATCCTAAAATACTGCCTCAAAGCCCCTCTCAAAGATGCTTTGGTGTATGTGGATTTACATACTTCTCATAATTAATAGGTAAAACTTATCAAATATCTTTACTAATGGTTTAAAAAGCTAAATAGTGAGGTCATAGTGTCTTCCCATCTTTTAAAAGTTTCAAATTAAAAATTATGGTTTTCATTTAGAGAATGAGACTGGTTCAATCATCCTAACAGAGGATGTGATTCGTCCAGTTCATTTTCTTTATGATCCCCAAAACGTCTAATGCCGTAGCATCCAATAACTATGAGATATTAATTCCCTAGCAACTTTCATGAGTTCACATTTTAAGACATTTTCTGTAACAACTAAAAGCTGATTAATATATTATCCAAGTAAAATTTAATCTAGAGAAAAAGTACTTTTAAACTTTAAAAAAAACCAGACCTTGTTTTGAATTATACTGCACACTGGAAATGTTTAAAATCGCAGGCTCCTCCTGGATTGGCTCACTACTAAGATTCCCAGCTGATGGTGACACTGAATAATCCTAGACTGATTTTTGTTTTGTTTACCATGAAAGTCAGTCACTAAACAAATTCACAAGATGTCTCTTATGCTTTTTTGTTCAAAGTACATTAAAGTTTATTACACACAGAAAACAAACTATATTCAAGTATAATTGAAACACACTGGAAAAAAAGTCCTCTTTGCTCAATCTTGAGCATACTCAAATGGACTTCTAGTAGCAGAACGCACTCCAGCAATTTCTTATTCTTCAACTCTCCACAAATCTCAATTCATTGAGCTCAGAATCAATTATCACCAGCACTCTGTGTCTGATGATTAACCTATGACATTTCTTTCACATGGATAGAAGCACCCTTTGTGGTTTTCTTTCCAAAACACACTGACTCAGAGTTTGCATGCAACAAAGCCACCTGCCGTCTCCGTTATGCCTAAGTGTCAAAATTACTAAAAGGTCCAAGTATTGATCCACAACCCCAAGGCAACTAAATCACGTGGGCCAGGCAGATTGCCTTAAAACATGATTCACCCCTTCAAACTACTCCATTATACCATGAATTAAAGGAGACCATACAAAAAAAAATCTTAAATCCAGTGTTAATAATATTTTCAAAAAGTCATAGCAGGCAAAATCTAATTTGCCATTCTCTGAAAGTAACGTGCAGCATGGTGGCTCAGTGGTTAGCACTGCTGCCTCACAGCACCAGGAACCTGTTTGATTCCTGCTCAGGAAATTGTCTGCGTGGCGTTTGCACACTCTCCGTGTCTGCATAGGTTTCCTCCTAGTCCAAAGATGTGCAGATCAGGCAAATTGGTCATGTTAAATTGCCCATAGTATTAGGTGCATTAGTCAGGGATAAATATAGGGTGGGAAGGGGGAGGGAGAGAATGGGTCTGGGTGAGCTACTGTTCAGAGGGTTGGTGTGAACTTAGGACAAATAGTCTGTTTCCATAGTGTAGGAAACCTAATCTAATCATAACATCAACTCCTCTTAGATTTTGGAGGAATGAAAATAATCCAGCGTAATCACAGGTCATCCAAAAACACTTCAGAGGTTCTTGAGCGCATTGTAAAAATGAGGTCACTGTTGTAGGGGAGGATCACAATAAGACCCCAGAAACCAATAATGAGAAATGGCCGGTTGATCTGTTGTCATGTTGGAAGTTGCATGTTAGCCAGGACACACAGACTGCTGTGCCTTTCACAATATTGCCTGGAATGCCTGCTTAAGGGCAGGTGGTACCTCAACGTAATGTGCCCATCCCTCCTCAATGACAATGTGGCTTTTCTACTCAAGGCATTAAATTGGACTTTCTTCTGACTCAAAATGCTTTTAGGCAGTAACTTCTACAACTTCAAACACCAAATAGACCAGTGCTTAGGTAGCTTGCTAAAATCTAAGAAATGTGACAGCACATTTGTAGACAGCTTGATAAAATGAAAGCAAATGCTTTGAATCAAAGAGTATGGTGCCAGAAAAGTACAGCTGGCCAGGCAGCCTCCAAGGAGCAGGAGAGTCGCCGTTTCCAGCATAAGTGGTTCATGAAGAATGAGGGAAATAAATGGGGGGGTGTGGAGCTAGTGGGAACATAATTGGGAATGTGATAGGTAGATGAAAGTGGAGGTGAAAGTATGAGAGTCAAAGAGAAGGGAAGGAAGATGTGGGATGCCAACTTGCAGAGAGTTTCAGGGAACATCTCTGGCATGCCATATTGCAGAATGTTCCAGGGAACATCTCTAGGACACGCGCACTAAACAATGCCGCCACCCTGTGGCCAAACATTTTAACTCCCCCAACCCACTTCGCCAAGGACATGCAAGTCCTGGGCCTCCACCACCACCAAACTCCAGCCACCCGAGGCCTGGAGGAAGAACTGCCTTGGGACACTCCAACCACACAGGATCAATGTGGATTTCACAAATTTCACCTCCACCAACCTTATCCCAGATCCAAACTTGCAACTCAGCATTACCCCCTTGAACTGTCCCATCTGTCTTCCCACCTATCTACTCCGCCCTCCTTCCCGACCTATCACCTTCATCTACCCATTCCCAGCTTAAACCCCAAGACCCACCCTCCACCCTCCTATCTCTCAGCTCCTCCTCTCCACTTTCCTGGTGAAGGGCTTATGCCCAAAATATTGATCCTCCTCCTTCTTGGATGCTGCCTGACTTGCTGTGCTTTTCCAGCACAACACACCAGTCCTCACTTTTCTCCTAGTTGAAAATACTTTGAATGCTGTGCATTCATATAAAACCAAAATATGCACAAAATCTCACATCTTACAAAATAGTTCTGAGCAAGAAAGAATTGAAGCTTCCAATCCATGGAGCGCTGGCACTAGTACTGGAGGATGTGGGGTCTGTATCTTTGGGATATTCTACACCTGTGCAGTTCACTAAAATTCTGGCTCCAGCATAACCAGGGAAGTGGAGTGTGCTTAAGTAATGGGGTTAATGGATCAAATTTAGGAAAATGTGGTAGAGAAAAGGCAAGATAGAAGAGTATTGCACAGGAGGTAAAATCTAAGTGTAAATCAATAGATAAGGCTAGAGGTTACAAAAGATTAAAGGGCAAAACTAAAGAATGCACATAGGATTCAAAGCAAAACAGATGAATAAATGAGTCCAGGTTGACCGATTTGAGACCTGAACAGACTTTAGGAAGGGCAGGAAGCTAGGGAAAGCTGGAGGAGTGATTCTCTTAATTATTCAGTATTGGATCATGCCTCTCTGTTGAGCTAAGTTCATGAAATCTGGATGAAGAGATTTAGGCAGATGAGAAATGATAACATCAAATCACTTGTGGGAGTTACATACATGACTAACAGTAATCACATACTGTAATGATTGGAGTATGAAAGAAGCTTCACAAAAACATTGATAATCATGGGCAAATCAAGTTAAAGGATAAGTCAATTCGGCTTTCCCTGAGCCCAGGAGCTGTTAACTGAACTGTGATGAACCTTGCCTGAATTTAGTTCTGTTTCAAGATGCATGGCTTCGGTCATTGATGTTGGTACCATGGAGGGGTGACTTATACATGAAAGATACAAAACTTTTCACTATGTCAAAATAAATTTCTATTCTATTCTAAAACATATAGCAGATATTGAAGGGGATATTTCAGAATACACAATAGTTATGCTCTATAGCAGTGAAAAATATCCAAGCAGAGGAGCCACCATTCATGATTAACTAAAAAAGATAAAAGATAAAACCAACTTTAAAAAGTTCCATTGGCACAAAGATCACAAGATTGGGCAGAATACAATAAAAATTCAAACGAGAAAAGACTTGAGTATGAAAGAAAGCCAGAAATATAGGGACAGATCTATAGATGTTTGCAAAAAAAAAGCATTCACATTGAGTGCGTTGGTTATGAAGAAAATAAATCTAGAACATTAGCAAGGGAGATGGCAGATGAAATGAACATTTTACATTGGTCTTCACTAAACAGGAAGTTTAGTGAAAATCCCAGTACAGCAGTAAATTAGATAATGAGAGGGAGGAAGGAACTCAAGCAAATGACAATCAATCAACAAGGTGGTGTTACTGAGCAAACTGTTGACACCACAAGCTGACAGTTCTCACGTCCTGATGAGCTTCATCCCGGGGTCTTCACAAGAGGCTAGTGAGATTGCTAATACTCAGATTTGAATTCTTCAAAACTCAGGTTCATGCAAGGTTCTTTTAGGTTAGAAATACACAAATACACACTAGTATAGAGAAGATATTATAAATTAAAGGCATTAGAGCAGGGTACTTCAACAAATTCAATATAACCAAAGTCAACATGGTTTTGTGAAAGGAAAACTGTTGAACCAATTTACTGGAGTTCTTTGAAGAAATAAGATGCTTGGATAAAAGGAAACCAGTGGATGTATTGTATTTCCAGAAGACATTTGGTAAGATGCCACAAATATTTTTGGCTGCAATACATTTGCTAAAACCAATGCTCTAGTGGTGACTGCACAAGACTTGCTGCTAATTATTTCTGAAGTGTGCACGTGCACACTATTAAGCCTACATTTAAAAGAAGTTCTATTTTTACACTTTTTCTAACTCAATATACTCTTTCATTAATATGTTTACTAGGTATCTGTCACTTTGTTAAAATGAGAGATATTCTGAGTGCACGTTCTCCTCGGTGTCAACAAGGACAGCCTATCAGCTAATAGCAAACTACAGGCAGAAATGGGCTATTTTCTGGTGTTTGTAAAACCCTTTATAAATGATACAAATGACTTTGAAGGGACTGAAGGTATAGTTTCTACATTTGCGGATGACACAAGGATTGGAAGAAAGGTAACTCCTGAATAGGACCAGAGACTATAAAGGGATAAGGGGAGTAGGTAAAGAACTGGCAAAGAAATTTAATGGGAAAAAGTGTAAAAATGTCAATTTTGACAGGGAAAAAAAAAGGCCTATTATTTAAATGGTGAGCGACTGCAGAGCTCTGAGATGCAGAGGGACCTGGTGCCCTAGTGCATGAATCACAAAGTTATATGTAAATACAAAGTAATTAGGATATCTAATGGAACATTGATTCAAGAAACGGAATAAAGACACCTTACTTCAGTATTACAGGTCAATGGCAAAAATCACACCTGGTGTATTGCACACAGTATTGGTCTCATCACACAAAAAAAAATCAAGGTATTGGAATGGGTGGGGTGCCTTATATGAAAAAGGTGTATAGGCAAGGCTATCATCCATTGAAGTTTCAAAGAGTAGAAAGGGATCAACAGATCTCCTCTGATCTGACAGCATTTGGCCCATTTCCCTGTAAACTGTTCCTATTCAAGTACCTACCCAGATGCCTTTTAAATGTTCCAATCAAAACCAGCTCAACTTCCTCTGGCAGCTCATTCCATAGACACACCACCCTCTGAAGGAAAACATTACCCCTCAGGTCCTTTTTAAAATCTTTTCCCCCTCACCTTAAATCTATGCCCTCTAGTTTTGGAATCTCCTACCCTGGCTATTGACCCCACCCATGCCCCTCATGATTTTATAATCCTTAGCGAGTTTTGAGAAGATTTGTAGCTCAGGTTGAGGTTCTGGATGTAGGTTTGCTCGCTGAGCTGGAAGGTTCGTTTTCAGATGTTTCATCACCATACTAGATATCATTAGTGAGCCTCCGGCTGAAGCACTGGTGGCATGGCCCACTTTCTATTTGTGTTTGGATTTCCTAGGGTTGGTGATGTCATTTCCTGTTCTTTTTCTCCAGGGGGTGGTAAATGGGATCCAAGTCAAATGTATTTGTTGAGAAGAGTTCCTGTCAGAATGCCATGCTTCTATGAATTCTCATGCATGCTTCTGTTTGGCTTGTTCTAGGATGGATGTGTTGTCCCTGTCGAAGTGGTGTCCTTCCTCATCTGTATGCAAGGATACTAGTGAGAGTGGGTCATGTCTTTTTGTGGTTAGTACTAGCCACAAAAAGACATGACCCACTCTCACTAGTATCCTTGCATACAGATGAGGAAGGACACCACTTCGACTGGGACAACACATTAGATTAGATTAGATTACAGAAGATTACATTACAGTGTGGAAACAGGCCCTTCAGCCCAACAAGTCCACACCGACATCCACCCGAGAACAAGACAAACCAAACAGAGACACACAATTCCTAGAAGCTTGGCATTCTAACCAGAACTCTATCAACAAACACATTGACTTGGATCCCATTTACCACCCCCTGAGAAAAAGAACAGGATATGACATCACCAATCCAAGATGATCTTAACACGTAAATAGAAAGTGGGCCACGCCACCAGCGCTTCATCCAGAGGCTCACTGATGTTACCTATATGGTGATGAAACACCTGAAAATGAATCTTTATAATCCTTAAGGTCACCCATCAGCCTCTGATGCTCCAGGAGTAAAAGTCCCAACCTATTCAGCCTCTCCCTATAATTCAAACCCTCCAGTCCAGGCACCATCCTCCTATGTTTGACCAAAGCTCAAACCTCTGGAATGGTAATTAAACCCACAATCTAATCCATACATGAGGTTCTACCAAGTTCAAAGAAAATTGCTAGCCATGAGTATTTCCACTTAGTGACTAACAGTCACTGGATGGAAAAAAATAGGCTTCTCAAACACCAAATTATGATTAGAAACATCCACTGAAAACAAAAGCAAATTGCAAATATTAAACAATTTCTACTTATTACTATGGGAAACAATAAATTCTTATTAAGCTTGGAATATGAACCGCTGAAAGCACATTTCAAACTTTTGTACAAACAATTCAAAGTCGGGAGCATTCTTCCAGTTCAATTCAAGTGGTCTCATCACACATCAACTCCCTCTCCCAGGACATGCAGGTCCTGGGCCTCCTCCATTGCCAAACTCTAACCACCCAACACTTGGAGGAAGAACACCTTATCTTCCGCCATGGAACTCTGCAACCACACAGGATTAATGTGGATTTCACTAGTTTCCTCATTTCCCCTCCCCCCACTTTATCCCAGTTCCAAGCTTCCAACTCGGCACTGCCCTCTTGGCCTGTCCATAGTCTTTCCCATCTTTCTGCTGCACCCTCCTCTTCAACCTATCACCTTCTCCCCTACCTTCATCTACTTATTGCATTCTCAGCTACCTGTGCACCCTCCCATTTATCTCAACCCCCCCCAGCCAACATGTTTCATTCATGATCCTCCTGCTCCTCGGATGCTGCCTGACCTGCTGTGCTTTTCCAGCACCACACTCAATGTCTCATATCAATCGCAAAATGTCCACTTCATTCACTCTTCCATTCCTCCCCTTCTAAATGTGGGACCATTCCAGTCTGTACTTCTGATCTATGCCAGAGGTTTCTCTATTGCTCAACATTCCCATGTACTTTCATGTAGGACTTAAAATAATCCCACTGACCTGGGTGGTCAGATGATGCATCATGAAATAAGTCACAGCATTTTCAAAGTACATTGCATTTATAAATAACTTAGAATTCACCAGCACAAGGTTTATTGATTAATGAGTGCAGCTTTGCTGTATATTCATAATTATATGGAATCCACACATTTCAGTAGCTGTAGAATCATGTTCCACTTTTGTCGCCAGTCAGCTCCTTAGCCTGCAACATACTTGGTGATTAGTATTTTTGAAAGGTTTCATCCCAATAACAATTAACTGCGATATATTTCTGTACTACTATAGTGCAAATTTGCACAAGACCTTAAATACTCAACTGTGTTTTATTACAAAAAGATAAATGGAACATGACTCTGAAGCTTGCCAATGTCAATTTCTGATTTCTATTTATTTGGACAGGAAAAACTACACTTCTGTTACAAGATATTGGATACCAGCTCTTTATATGGTAAATCCATATTCACCCAATTATCAAGACATTTTTATTATTGATTAGTGTACGATAAGTACTGTGCAAAATAGTCTGCTTTTAACAAAGTTGATACTAATTACATTATTGAGCAGGAGGAAACTATATGCAGAGAAATGGAGGACAAAGGGCCTTTTTTTAATGGACTGATTTGAAACTTTCGCCCCACACTGCATTTTGTTTTTCAAAAATGAGGCACAATAGTAGATTCATTTGCCCTGAAAAGCTATAGGCACACAGCTAATCTTATATTACTGTCAGCTTTGCTACTTAATTTGAGAACATATACTGAAGCCAATGAAGTAAGCAAATAAAATGTGCTGCTGCCTCAAATTAATTTTACTAAATGCACATGTTTAATTTATTTATAGCCCCCATCTCTAGCCATACCAAATTTGGGGTCCTCTGATTCAGCCCACTGTACCCTATTAGCAGTAAGTGTACTATCAGTCACCTGCATTCCATTCCATCAACTCCTCCAATTCCTCTGGCCTTCAAACATCTTCCTACAAACCAATCTCTTGGTTAATGTTTCAATGACTTGACGTTCTTTGTTTTTAAGAAATCTAAAGCCATGGGATCTTACGTTGTAGTATGCACTTCTAGATATATGAACACACCAGTGATCGCTTTTTAAATGCCGTTTTCCCATCAACATCTCACCAATGAAAAAAGTGATCAGGTGAGTAGCATGTTGATTCAAACCAAATTCACTGCCATTGCCCAATGATTCCATAAAAATAAATGTCTGTCCATACTTTTAATTGATTCCATTACTGAACAATTGCCTGCATCCACAATGACCACCACTGCAAACGTCAATCTATTCAAATTTCATACAGGGAGCTTTTGCCATACATTCAGCAGACTGCACATCATTTTCAGCAAATGGCTGTTACACGTGTCACAGCTAAACAAAAGTCAGCCCCAAAATTCATAAAACAGCCAAATATTTAACAGTGCATACAAATGATTCTAATTTTTTCAAAACTTTTAATTTGAACAAACATTTTAACAGATGACTCAATTTTGGACTTCAGAAATAACTACTTACAGTTTGAGCATGAAAAAACATTTTAAATCATTGTCACAACACAGAATGGTCCAAAGGCTTTGCCAAAATTTAAGGCAATGGGAAGGATGGAGAAAAAGCAAAATAAAACTGCCCAAACTTTATAAAACAAACAGAACTGAGCCTCCTTCCAAGCATGGGTTCAGAATAAAAAATATTCGCCATTGCAATTTGAATTTATTACTTAACAACCACAGAACTTTGAGGATTCTGGAAAAGAACCGCATAACCACATTATCTGTTACTTTGCTTTAAACTTTTTTTGTTGAAGCTCTAGAAAACTTATAGATGCAGCTTCACTTGGGTTGACATGCAGCTGTTGAGATATGCGCACCACTAAATTCTTTATTTCTACGTATGTTAGCAGCTCATGTGATTTCAGCCCATACATCAAGTGTACACAAATAAGGGCCAGACAACATCAGGAAAACTTTTTTTTAAAGTGGTGGCAGAAGGAAAGCAAAGAATTTACAGAAACTTTTCTTTAAAAAAAGCAGAGATACAAGGACAGACAAAATTTGAGATACCAGTTTAATTCTCACTAGCTGCTCCCCTGCAAAGGTCTCAAAGAATTGAGCACCTCACACTGTGCCATGGTTAGTTTACTTTAAATTATACATTCGGTAAATATAATTAAAAGTTACATATACAGCAAAGAGATGTCCATCAGAGTTCCTCTGGATTGAGTTGTGACATAAAGTCCAGTTTGGCTCTTAACAAAACCAGATGAAATCTGAAAATATCCAAAACTGAACAGAACATAGTTTGCAAGTGTGTTTTACCAAAGTTTACTGATGGGCACACTGTACACCAGGGCCAGTGTGGTGGCCACTTTCATCATCAGAACTATCATTGTACGCTTCCCGTCGGTGTCCTCCTGCAGAGCCACGGGTGCTATCAAATTCTTGCAGATCAACTTCCTCAATGTCACCAATCACATCAGGAACATCAGGCCGGGCAGGGAGCAGATCTTCTAGTTCCTGAAGGTAACACAGGTATTAACTTTGCATATGCATTTTTGTAAGAAAATGTTAGAAACATGGAGATAAAAAATATTTTAAATCTTCCTGGTTTATAGAGGCATATTAGATGCTGCAGGCTTACGTCCTTCCAATACTAAATGACAAAATATCAGACTGGGTGACTGGCAGAAAGCAACCACCAAACAAGTGAAATAAGAAACTGGATTTTCCACTTACAGCTATTTTTTCAGGGCTTATCCAATTATTTTCAGGGAACTGAACATCAAACTTGATATACAAGTTGCCTTTTTCAAATGGATTACGATACTGTGGCATTCCTTCACCTTTAACAACACGAACACAACCTAATAGAAAATATAAAATACAAATATCAGAATAGTGCTTTGGGCACTTAGCGCATTATAAACTGTAATGACAACCAAATACTTCATGGTCATCATTACTAATGTCATTTTTATTGCATATTTATTTCATTACTTGAATCTGAATTTTTGAAAATGTTTATCCATATTATTAGTCCAGTAATTTGATCACTATACTAACAAATCCCTTGGGCTGTCGTAAAAGTTGAGTGGGACAGTGAATTGACAGTGAAGAGAGGGGGTAAACTCAGGAAGGATGTTCCTGATGACCAGAGAGTCCAGAACCAGGGGGTCAGCCTAAGAACATAGGGTATATGCCATTTAGAACTGAGACGAGGAAAACATTTCTTCACAGAGTGGTGTTCCTGTGGGGTTCTCTGCCATGTAAAGTGGCTGAGGCTAAAACATTGAATGCCTTCAAGAAGAGTTACATACAATTTAAGGCAAATGGGATCAAAGGGTATGGCGAGAAAGCAGGTACTAAGTTGGATGAGGAGCCATCATATTGGTGGAGCAGACTAGAAGGACTGAATGGTCAATTCCGGCTCCTGTTTTTAATTCCATTAATGTTGGAACATGCTGTACATTATCATTTTCATACAATTTTTGATGGGTTGGTTTGAGAATAAAATATTTCTTCAATATTCTTATCTATTACCTGGTTCAATAACTTTTCCTGGAGGATATTTCACAACAATCTGCCGTCCATCCAAATGTTGGAATGTGAACTGAAAGCCACAGAGTGCCTCAACAAGACCAATTTTGTGGGTCATGTGCAAATCATTTCCCTCTCTTTGAAACACCTAGGAATTAAAGCAAAACGTTATGTCTTGTGAACTAAATGCAACTTTACATTTAAAAAAAAAGAGAATAAAACACATGAAATTAGATAGGTCAAGCATCACGACAGAACACTAAGTTTGCTCTGCGTGATATTCCTAAAATATTAGGTAAAATAAAAAAACTCAAAGCTTCCGTTAGTTTCAAAGAATAAGAATATTAGGTTGCTATTTAAAGATGATAGTAGCTGCACTATCTGTAAGCACTTAGCACCCAGGCCTAAATTTTCATTTAGCAACTCAAAACATGCCCATTCACAGTTTACAACTAACTATTTTATATGAGAGCTATTCAGCCAACTGATCACAACAAACCACTCCAATCCGATATCAAAAAAGAAAATGCTGGAAATATTCAGCAGGTTTGGCAAATTTTGAAAGAGAAACAATAATACTTCAGACTGACGGCTTTTCACATTAGTAGTATTTTGTTTGTATTTCAGATTCCCAGCATGTAGTTATTTGCTTCTGCAAGTCCATAGATGATCACTAGTCTGAATTTCTTGTGCATTTTACAAAAGCCTTTCAATTGGGTTGTTCAAGAAAGATTTGGACCAATTTGTATATCTGGTCCAGTTAGATCAGAGGCAAATTCTTTGGCACTTCATGGGAAAGCACATTTCATGCTGTCAGAAATGTTGGTTCAACAAAGGATCCACAGTAGATTTTTCTCTCTCAACAGATGCACTCTAACCTGAGTATGTCCTATACCTGCGATTTTTACTCTGTATTTCAACACTCTTGCATAGACCATCCCAGAGATGACTGACCTAGTCTAGAATGCAAATGCTGTGACAGTAATTCCGACTCAAAGTTAATAGCTATCTTGCATATTGTGGTTATGCCTTTGACAAAGAGCTTGGGAAGATCAGTAGGCCTAGGAATTTCAGTAACAAGGGCATGAACTCCAGAAGTAGTATGGAGCAAGGCAATATAACTTTTGAAAAGTTATTTAGTTTGGAATTTTGGACAAAATGGGAAAGTGACAGTGCTTTAAACTAAGAAAACTGTGGAAGGAGATGTTGCAGTTTTAAAACAAGTAACTTTAACTCATTATGAATCGTATTGGCTCTGTTGCTTCCTTCAAGCAATGGGGAAAGATATTAATGACTCAGCTTTGCCCCGAGAGAATCTGTTAAGTGGTATTTCATCAGGACCAGTTGTAGGGGGTCAGGACTTAGCAGTACGAAAACTGACTGGCTGCTTGGCAGGCAGACACAGAAAGACAATCTCTGAGAACAACATGGGGCAGAGAGCCTCGGCATGCAAAAAGAAAGTATCCCTCTCCTTGCAGATAGGTTACAAAGAATTGGAAGACAGTTAGCTGCTGCCTCAAAACAGAGACTGAACAATTAATGAGCCAACTGCCCTATGTCTGTCGTAAAGAATTGAATACACTTGGAAAAACAACTGGAGATCAGAAAGACCAAATAATAAGGACTTCATTTTATCCTGCAGACTGGTACAAATATTTTTGTCCACTCAAAACAATTTATTTTCTTTGACTGTTTGCATGTGTTGCGATTGAGAGTTACAAGTTGTTAATTCATATTTTGTCTGCCTGTGCCTAATTTCAAATTTATTGATTTAATTTCAATGTTAAATACAGAAAGCTAGTCAATGCTTTCTGTTAACCAGAGTACTTCAGACACAAAAATTAAAGAATTTGAGTAATTTAAATCTCTAACTTGATGAACACAAACCATGCACTTCCTGAAATGCTCTGTAGTAGTAATCAAAGTCAGGGCACTCTCAGGACAGATGCTTTAATATTTTGCATTCCATATTCTGTAATTTGAAACATAT
The DNA here is from genome assembly GCF_004010195.1 of Chiloscyllium plagiosum. Taxonomy (NCBI): domain Eukaryota; kingdom Metazoa; phylum Chordata; class Chondrichthyes; order Orectolobiformes; family Hemiscylliidae; genus Chiloscyllium; species Chiloscyllium plagiosum. Next base: position 39,233,369 of record NC_057726.1, read on the forward strand.
TTCTACTGCTATCCCCCTAATTACTAACTTTATAATAGAAATACAAAGAACTTTAGCATCTTACCCATAGTTAGCAGTTTGCTGGTTATAAAATTGCTATTACTTATACAGATATTTAAAGAAACATTAACCAAAAGAACCATCTGAACACATACATATTAACCAAGTCATCTTAGCATGATGTAACACTGGACCACCTCCACAAAATGGCAACATTTCCTTTTGAAGTTCATTGCATACAACAATGATAACAATTCAGCAGTATATCATTAAAATCTATTACTTTCAATATAGTATAGTCAACAAAGACCCAAACAGTCAGATGTATCCACTTGCCAAAATACTTTCTGCAATAACTGATGTTTTATGATTAAAAAAAAAGTTGTTGCCACACCTACTCATTCCTATATGAATTGTACACTTGCCCAACAGTAGTGGTGCCTAAAAGCTAAAGTGAAAAAACAGAAAATTGATAGAACTGTTTCAGCAGTCACCTTCAATTTTCTGGATTAAAGCAAATCAGGACAGAGTGGTCACAGAATAGCACGCATCGTGAACATGGAAATTTTGTGCAAGCATGAATTGGGTTTGGAACTACTCAGCTGTATTTTTTTGGTTCTAGCACTTGTTGCGTTTTGTGTTACAAGCAGCCGTTGAATGTTACATACCTACAACTCAAAATAGATTAAGCAATCAGTTAAGAGACAAGAACTCTAAGACAATCTCAAAGAGACATAAAGACGGCCAAGGAATTAGGCTTGAACAGAGGTAATAAGAATTTGCCGACTCACTGTTTTTTAAATTCAAAGTGATGTCACAAGACATTCTCCCCACCTCTAATCTTCAATGGGAACGTTAAGCAACCTAGTTGTGGGCGGCACGGTGGCACAGTGGTTAGCACTGCTGCCTCACAGCGCCAGAGACCCGGGTTCAATTCCCGACTCGGGCGACTGACTGTGTGGAGTTTGCACATTCTCCCCATGTCTGCGTGGGTTTCCTCCGGGTGCTCCGGTTTCCTCCCACAGTCCAAAAATGTGCACGTCAGGTGAATTGGCCATGCTAAATTGCCCGTAGTGTTAGGTAAAGGGGTAAATGTAGGGGAATGGGTGGGTTACGCTTCAGTGGGTTGGTGTGGACTTGTTGGGCTGAAGGACCTGTTTCCACACTAAGTAATCTAACCTAATCTGTAAATAATCTAATCTAATCTAGTTGAATAAATAGATGCACCTCAGTCCTGTCAAATGCAAATCTTGTGCCATCTGGGAATTCCACAATCTTTGTATAACTGACAACATATAAAGAAATATCAAGGGGAGCGCAAAGAGGATGAAGTTATCACAGCAGCAATAGCTAAGGGATTCAATAGCCATTGGAAAAGAAATACACCAACAAGCAGAGTAATAATTCCAAGATGGCATGCCATTTTTCTGGTGCCAAAGTCAACGAGGTGTCTTAAGCAGCTGTAGAACATTGAAAAGGGACGATTAAACGCCTCTGCAAGGATTTGCAATGCATTAGCAGGGTGCTTGCCTCTGGGCCACGAGTCCAGGTTCAAGACCCACTTGTTGCAAATGTGTGTAATAGCATCTTTTAACAGGTTGATTAGAAAATATCTAAAATGCCAAAGATTGTGGTCTATGTCTATATCAATGAGACCTGTTACAAAGATGTGGGTTCAAGAGAGTTAAAAGCATCAGAACTACTGGACACAGCACCAAGTGTTCTCAATAGGTAACAATGTACTATTTAGTCGAACAACTTGATTAGATTAGATTCCCTACAGTGTGGAAACTGGCCCTTCGGCCCAGCAAGTCCACACCGACCCTCCAAAGAGTAACCCACCCAGACTCATTTCCCTCTGGCTAATGTACCTAACACTATGGGCAATTTAGCATGGCTAATTCACCTAACTTGCACATCTTTGGACTATGGGAGAAAACCGGAGCACCCAGAGGAAACCCACACAGACACTGGGAGAATGTGCAAACTCCACACAATCGCCAGAGGTTGGAATTGAATCTATGAGGCTGCAGTCTAACCACTGAGCCACTGTACCGCCTAGCGCATTGCCTGGAGACTAAAACAAATTGGAATTTGGCCAGTTTAAAAAATACCCCGAAAAATACCAAATGCCAATCCAGTTTGAATTTAGTTTATCAACAACCTTAAAAGCCAATGACACAACCGACGTTTTGGGGTTATAAGTCTGGGGAAAATTGAACAGTTGAGAGGAGAACTGTCAAGTCCCAGTGGGTAAAATACTGCCTGAAAAATAGCACTCTTAAATCAGTAACCTGTGACGCAGAAATTCCTAAAAAGAAAAGATGACAGGACGATCCAAACAGAAGAACTGAAAGCTGCCTGGTTTAGAGATAAGAAGTGTTGTTTTATAGATCTTAATCAGAAGTTTTATCAGACTAGTATTATAGAAGGGAAAGTAAGAGATAGGTTAAAGTAAGGACTTGTACACATTATTCTCTGTTATTTCTTGAGGAATAAAGTTGTTAATTTTTACTTTAAATAGTTCTTGGACACTCAAATTTTTAGATTGCATGGGATAAATCTTTTGTGTTGCTGCTTTTAAATTAAGCAGGAGGGTTTACCCAGTGTCGTAACATACCTGTAGAAAGACGCATGATGCCTTGCAGAGTTTAAGGAGTTGGGAGAAAAACTGAAAAGCAGGAACTCAAAATCAGTCCCGGTTGCCTTACATTACTGAGCATCAAAATAGGACAACTCAGCAATACTGAGAGAGATGTTGCAAAAGTGAAAAACTTCAGATTCCTGGTGTATTGAGACCAATGGCTTGCATCTCAATAGGATGGGATGGCCTGTTAAAGATATGGGGAGCATTTAAACTGTAGCAAGATTCTTTACCCAAGATGGCACCATAAGCAACTTTTCAATAAGTAAACCTTTTACTGTATTCATGCAAGTACATGTGATAATAAACCAAATTCAATTAATTGGTATGGTGATAGGAAGCATAACTTTTGTATTCAGAAAGAAGTAGTGAAGCAGGGACCAGATGGCAGAAAATTAAGAGTACAAACAGTTGAGAAAACAAAAAGGAGAGAAAATAAACAAACAAGTTGTTTTGTGCTTACCATTACTGAGTTTAATATGTTACAAATACACATTAAGTCATTTTAGCTATTATTAAAATAGTGTCGCCATGTTGGCAAATTGTTAAGTGCAAATGAAATTAAATTGGTGTAAAAGGCATTAAGGGAGCAGAGTTCTTCAAATGCATTCAAAAAAGCTTTTTAGCCAGTATGTAGGAAGGGTATCAATGGCAGATCTATACTTAATTTTAGGGAAATAAACTGGGCAAGTTGAAGCAGTACCCTCGGAGGAAGCCTACAAATAGAAATTGTAGGGGTGAATTTACAAAGGAAGTAAGAAAAGCAAAGAGGAACATTAAACTATATCAAGTAAAAATCAAGGAATATCCAAAGATGTCCTAAAGAACAAGAGGATGACAAGACAGAGTTGGGCATAAGGGACTGAATAAAAACAGCCTGCATGTGGAGGGAAAAGATATGCAGTTAAGATATAATGGCTGTTGGCAGAAATATATCATGGCAGTTAAGGATAATTCTGGGACATTGAATGAGATAAACCTAAAATATTAAGTGTTTAACGTTTGGAAGCAGATAAGTCACTCGATCCACTATGCATTGCAGGTGCTAAGAAAGGACATTAGTAAAGGTATTTTACAATCCTTTCTGGCTACAAGCGTGGTACCAGAGGCTTGGAGGATTGCTAACATTGTATCTTGGCTTAAAAGGAGTAAGTGATAGACCAAGTAATCAGATGTCCTACCTATTATTTTAAACAATTTAGTGAGACAGTATCTAATCTCTGCCTTTCTCAATAGTAATAATCAAGCCCAGACTTGCTCAGGGAAAGTCTGACTAACTCAACTGAATATTTTGAGAAGACTAATGAGTTTGATGTAGTCAGTGTGGATTGTTACTCAGACGGTTAACAAAATCGCACTTGGCAATGACATTAAAAAGCAAAATTACAGGTGCTCGAAGGGAAAAACGAAACATGAATCTAAACTTGGCTCAGCACTAAGGCACTTTTTGCGGTTCACGTCAATGATTCAGAATTAAATGGAGAAATGACAGTCAAGACATTTGCAGATGAAACAACTGGCTCTCATAGGATTATACCATAATGGAGGAAGCAGTAAACTACAAGATATCAATGGGCAGCTGGGTAGGAAAATGGCAAACGGTAGGATAATAAATTGTGGAAGGAGATTCCGATGACAAGGTGATAATGTGGGATACTTTTTTTCTAAAATTAGCCAAGGCTTAGAAGTCAAGGTCTAGGAAATGATTCTAGAATTGTATAAAAATTAGTTAGGCTACAGTTAGAATACTGGCTATAATCCTGCATACCATATTACAGAATGAATTTAATTGCACTCAAAAGCATCTTCTCAGCATGCTGAATGTACATACAACTAGAATTCAACAGTTCACTAAGGCATTTTACCATGGGTAACAAATGCTTAAATAAGGATTTGAGGACACTGCCAGGAATGGAGAACATTAGCCTTGAGGGAAGGTTGATTAAACTGGGGTTTTCTTCTTCCAAGCAGGGAGTGTTTAAGGAGATTCAAAACGTGTTTCTAAAATCGTTCATGGGACACAGACTCAGCATTTATTGCTCATTCTTACCCACCTAAAGTGGGTAAGAATGAGCACTGTAGTCTCTAATGACTACAGTGCTTACCTTGAAGCACTGTAGTCATTAGAGACTTTTAAGGACACCCACAAATGACAAATGGAAGGAAATTCCAAGATTTAGAGCTAGTAATAGTGAGGAAATGGTAACATTTCAAAGTCAAGATGACAAAAAAAACTTGGAAGGAATTTAGATGGAATCAATTGGAAGGACCTATTAACTGTTTAGCATAAAAGGTCACCATCACTGCACAGATTCAAATTTACCCATGGAAGAATTAGAATTCGGGCAGAATTTACTTTCCCCAGAGACCGGCTGAGAACTCAATGCAGAAATCTTCAGTGTTTGAAAAAAAACATGGTATATGTACATAAGTGGGGTAATTTACAGGGCTACAGCACAAGCTCGAAGAAGTGGAAACAGGCCTGAAAGCTCTTCAGCTGACACAGGCAGAATCAGTCACATCGCTTCCTTTAGTGCTGCAGGATGTCTACATATCTGTAAGTTCTAATGCTTCACTTGCAAGATTTAATAAGCACCTCAAGACTTAAACCTTTTCTAAGACGGCCGATCAGTAATTAGAAGCAAAGAAAATTGGACATAGCCACCTAAATTTCAAAACTGGCATATATGACATTAATAAAGAAAACAGTGCTAAATACATTTTTTTTAATGGGTATTGTATGAATTGAGAGATATGATGGGAATACTATTTTAGTCCACTGTTAAACAGATTATCTTCCATATCTTACTGTACAAGATCACATACACCACCAACATATAGAAGCATAGAACGCAGAACAGTAAGCAAGCTTACATTTCAGAACTGCAAAATGAAATATCAAATTTTTAGTATATACCATCAACTACTTAAGTTGCTGAATGCTTAACATAAATAATTGAATACCTCTTCCCTTTGCTTCTAGTTTAAAAATGCCACAAGACTTTTTGCCTCAAATGCTTGCATTGTCAAATCAGACCAGCTTTCTTTTAAAGCTGCTTCCACCATGAAATCTGTCACAAATGAAACAACACAGCCACTGGGAAATATTGAATATACTAGATATTTTGATTCATCTAATGTATTTTCACCCTACTTCAGGCTAATTCAGCTGAACACCCACTAAGCCTCACCAATACTGGAGAAATTGAAAATATATTATTAAAGCGAAGGTCGCATTTATCAGTTAGATACCTCATGATCCTTTTCTTGTAGTACAAGGATAATATCACCAGGTTCCACACCAGGAGATTGGTCTGCTTCTCCACTGAATGTAATACGTTGCCCATGCTTCATGCCTTTATCTATGTGAACTTCTAGAATCTTCACTTCTTTCACCACCTTCTTTCCTTCACATTTCTTGCATCGATCTTTTTCATTAATAACTTCACCTGTAATATTCAAACATAAGGCCCGAATTCAAAGAGTATAATTTAATAATTCCACCATGCATCTTTTGTTCAGTTAGTTTTAGGGATATAATAAAACTAGACCTAAAAACAAGATGTTTTTGCACACAATAGAACTAAAATCAGTTCTGAAAGCTGTACCATATACATATTTAGATTAAAACCTTAGATTCCAGAAAGTTTTGGTATTTCATGTTTAATTTTTTACAAAAAGAATTTAATGCAAAACAAACGATAAGGTACTTCAAGTGACTTTTCTGATAGATACAACACTGTAGGTCTAAATCTTTAATCACACACTTTAATGAAATCTTGGATTGAAACGAATTTTTCCTTAAACTAGATTTCCAACAATGTTTTCATATGGAGAAAGATGCATTGAATAGTCAATAACGCACAACTCAATGTAGCCTTTGCACAAACATACATTTCTTTCTTACACAAAAGGTTTACTTTCGACACATAGCAAGGCAGAGATAGAGTTATTTTGCAGTAGAAATTTGTGTGGGGCTGTGGCTATGTGTGCTATTTGGAGACTTACCCACGAAGACACCTCTGCCATTTTGCACAAACATTATGTAGAATGAAACAGTGGATCAGTTCAATAACTCAAATTGACTATGCACAAGGTGCTGTGGAACATCAACAGTAGAACAGTTTTCCACAACCTATCAACCTTTTAAACTGGGAGATACTTTCATGCTACCGTTCTTATCAAGCCAGCATGCTAATTTTCATGCTAGGAAACATGCTAGGAGCAGTACCAGCTGCACCTACAATGGAGGTGCCAAATTAGTGAAGTAACAACACAGTAAACATGCTTTAAACAGAATAAAGCAATCATACACCAACTGATCAAAGCTGTACAACTCTGGCACATCAGTCATGAATGGGGGCTGACAATAGAACAGGTAACAGTAAAAGAAGGTTCCATGATTCTCCCCAATTTTGAAGATAGTGTTACCCAGCAGGATGACAAAACCTGAAACATTCTCAATGATCTTCAGTCAGAACTCCCAATTCAATTCACTCCATGTGATAAAGAAAAGTCACTGCATATTACTAGTAGCGACTACTAGTCCTAATAAAATCCCAAGTTTAGTTTTCAAGACTTGCGCACCAGAACTTGCTGTAACTCTCACATTCCAATACAACCAAAACACTACCTGACAAAATGAAATTGCCAGGTAGTTCCTGCCATACAAAGCTTGATAAATCCATTTGGCTTTTCACTGGCCCATCAGCCTCATCAACAAAACAATGTCAGTGGTCTTTGACAGTGTAATCAAGTGACATTTATCTATCAACAGCACGTTTACTGACACCAGTTCATTTTTGAAAGGACCATTTGGCTCCTGACCTCATTAAAGACATATTCACTGCAGCAGAATTCTAGAGGTCAGGTATGGTGACGAGCAATCAATGCTGTATGTGATCGGGTACAACATTAAGACGACAGGTAAAATTGAAGTTGACATATCGCACATCTAACAAATGCACTAAGGCACAAGGGAGATTCCCAGACATAGACGTTTCCTTGCCACTGGAACTGGATCAACTTTGTGTGAAGGACCATATGCCTGTTGATCTGCAACAGCACTATCAGGTTAAAAAAATGCCCACACAAGGCATCTAGGACCTGCCAAATGTGTGGTCAGAGATGCGGTTCTAAAATCAGACAGACTCATTAGCCACACAAAGATCCAGAGAACCCATGACCAGGGACGCAGAATTTCCTAGATGGATAAAAGTAGTCTTCAATGATGAACGTAACAGCATTACAAGACCTCATTACATTTGGAGTCAGGAGATCTCTACAAAGAGACCCATCGCGCTCTATTGTGTAGAATATGACGAGATTAGACACATTCATTATGGTTATTCTGCAGGATGGGCCCAGGAAGTGTATCAATTAATAGCACAATATGACCAATAAACCAAATCCTGACAGCCGGAAAGGAAGCAGGGTTAAAAGGCTTACAACTGTTTACGACAAAAGAACCTAAAGGAGGGTATGGGTGGAGAAAAGACTATTGCTGATGTCAGTCTAAACTGGAGACTACAAGAAAAACACCTGCAGCAAGCCTGATCAACCTGGAGATGACATACAGAGACAGGTGAGGCTTGTTTGATTTGTGCTTCTGATATTGTGCTTTGTGATAAAGCAATACTACATTCAAATCATAATTTGGGTCTCTGGGTTTTTACTCGATATCACTAGCAAAACTGTGGGACGCGCGCACCTGAACAGGCAGGTCAGCAGTGGAACAATTCAATAAAACAGTTACAGTGGAAACTCAATTAAATGCCTTTCCTCTGGGACTTGGAGTTTTTAAGTCTGCTCCCGGTTCAGGAGACTGCAGCAGCACACAAGGCCCCGCCCCCAACCCGGTCCAAACCCCCCCCCCCATTCCCAACCCGGTCCAAACCTGCCCCCTACCCCCACCCCGGTCCAAACCTGTCCCCAGCACAGCCCTCCACCACCCCCATAACCAGCGTCCACCCCCGGCCTCTCTCCAGGGCATCCAGACTGCACACCAAGAATAAGATTGCTGCCTCTGTGGGTAAGTCTCCAAATAGCACACATAGCCACAGCCCCACACAAATTTCTACTGCAAATTTTTGACAGGTTCCACGTTTGCCATGCACAGGACAATGTTGGAGCGATTATTTCTTTGGGGGGGGGGGGGGGCAGGAGGTTGAGGGTACACCCCTCTGTAGAACTTTAGGGAAAGTGTGGGGGGAGAGAGGGCGCGGGCAGGCAGTCAGTCATTTGGAGACGGTGCCTGTTTAATCACTGTAAGATGCGATCACTGTTGATGTCTTTGACATAATGTTTCTATCGGGACCTCAAGATCTCCTTAGGATAATCCTATTTTCGGACAATTAGTATTCGGATAATCAAGGTTCCCCTGTAAATGGCTCCACTGTGTTCAGATCTTTGAATATTTAGGGTTAAGATGAGAAATGGATGTCAAAATCCTCAGCTTTTTGCCTCCTGATTAGTATTGCGGACAACATTAACCAATTTGGCCAAGGTGTAGTGCAGTCATTGGATTATCAGTTAAAATTAAGTCCACATGAGATTAAACATATAAACGAATCAGCAAATGTAACCCTGTCATATTCGCATCATCCGGAGCACATTTGTTTACAAATCTAGATTTTTTCCCAACACACACGTGGAGATTTCAAATCAAAAAATTCCATTCGTTACATTATAATGGCAAGCTTACATCACAATCACAATGTATATGTAAACACAAGAACTTACTCACCCTCTCCATTACAATCAGAACACACAGATTGCATCTGTTGAACCATTCCTGGTGCCAACTGCCTAATCATAATCCTTATACCTCGTCCCCTGCAAGCACTGCACTTCTGAACAGCTCCTGCCTTTCCACCCTGGCTGTGTTTAAAAATAAACATTTCACGTTATAACAAATGACTGCATGTAAACATGTGATGGGAAGAACAGCTGAGGCGAGTAAGGGCTTCAATACTTAATTGACAGGTAGTTAAATTAATGCTACTATTTCAAGAATCACTTTGTTAAATGAAATACACCTTGGTCACAAGAGACATTTGAAAAAGGCTATGTACATTCCGAAGTCATCTCAGAATAGTCAAGAAATAAAGCTAAACCAAGAAAGCATTCAAATGATGGGTGATAGAGATAAACAAAAAGCAATTATTGCTCAAGTCTCGAAAATAGAATTACCAAGCGACACATTTTTAACATTTCCTCATCACCTGAACTGCCTAGGTTCATCTGCAATGCTATCCACCATTACTTGTGACCATCATTCAATGAATGGCCACTTGAACCAGGTTTGGGGGAAATATACTGCATAGATTGAGAGCTGGTTAATGGATAGAAAACATGGGACAAACAAACAAGTATTTTTTGTGCTTGCAGGTTGCGATCAGTGGGGCCCACATGAATCAGTAGAGTCATAGAGATGTACAGCATGGAAACAGACCCTTCGGTCCAATCCGTCCATGCCGACCAGATATCCCAAGCCAATCTAGTCTCACCTGCCAGCACCCAGCCCATATCCCTCCAAACCCTTCCTATTCATATACCCATCCAAATGCCTTTTAAATATTGCAATTGTACCAGCCTCCACCACTTCCGCTGGCAGCTCATTCCATAGACATGCCACTCTGTGGAAAATGTTGCCCCTTAGGTCTCTTTTATATCTTTCCCCTCTCACCTTAAATCTATGCCCTCTAGTTCTAGACCCGCCCACCCCAGGGAAAAGACTTTGGCTATTTATCCTATCCATGCCCCTCAATTTTGCAAACCTCTACAAGGTCACCCCTCAGCCTCCGACGTTCCAGGGAAAACAGTCCCAGCCTGTTCAGCCTCTCCCTATAGCTCAAATCCTCCAACCCTGGCAACATCCTTGTAAATCTTTTCTGAACCCTTTCAATTTTCACAACATCTTTCTGATAGGAAGGAGACCAGAATTGCACGCAGTATTCCAACAGTGGCCTAACCAATGACCTGTACAGCCGCAGACATGACCTCCCAACCCCTGTACTCAATACTCTGACCAATAAAGGAAAACATACCAAATGCCTTCTTCACTATCCTATCTACATGTGACTCCACTTTCAAGGAGCTATGAACCTGCACTCCAAGGTCTCTTTGTTCAACAACACTCCCTGGGACCTTACCATTAAGTGTATAAGTCCTGCTAAGATTTGCTTTCCCAAAATGCAGCACCTTGCATTTATCGGAATTAAACTCCATCTGCCTCTTCTCAGCCCATTGGCGCATCTGATCAAGATCCTGTTATAATAACTATACCGCTTATGCTCGCATCCAAATCATTTATATAAATGACAAAAAGTAGAGGACCCAGCACTGATCCTTGTGGCACTCCATTGGTCACAAGACCTCCAGTCTGAAAAACCCCTCCACCACCACCAGTCTTCTACCTTTGAGCCAGTTCTGTATCCAAATGGCTAGCTCTCCCTGTATTCCGTGAGATCTAACCTTGTTAACCAGTCTCCCATGGGGAACTTTGTCGAACGCCTTACTGAAGTCTACATAGATCACATCTACCGCTCTGCCCCATTAATCCTCTTTGCTAGTTCTTCAAAAAACTCAAATCAAGTTTGTGAGACACGATTTCCCACGCATAAAGCCATCTTGACTATCCCTAACCAGTCCTTGCCTTTCCAAATACATGTACATCTTGTCCCTCAGGATTCCCGCCAACAACTTGCCCACCACCCATGTCAGGCTCACTGGTCTGTAGTTCCCTGGCTTGTCTTTGCCACCTTTCTTAAACAGTGACACCATGTTAGCCAATCTCCAGTCTTCCAGCACCTCACCTGTGGCTATCAATGATACAAATATCTCATCAAGAGGCCCAACAATCACTTCTCTAGCTTCCCACAGCATTCTAGGTTACACCTGATCAGGTTCTGGGTATTTATTCACCTTTATGCATTTCAACTCACCCAGCACTTCCTCCTCTGTAATTTGGACATTTTCCAAGGTGTCACCATCAATTTCCCTACATTCTAAATCTTCCATATCCTTTTCCACGTAAATACTGATGCAAAACACTAGGTTAGTATCTCCCCTATTTTCTGCGGCTCCACACAAAGACCTCCTTCCTGATCTTTGTCGGGCGCTATCCCGTAGTTATCCTTTTGTGCTTAATCTATTTGTAAAAACTCTTTGAATTCTCCTTAATTCTATTTGCCAAAGCTATCTCATGCCCCTTTTTGACCTCCTGATTTCCCTCTTAAGTATACTCCTATTGCCTTTATACTCTAAGGATTCACTCAATCTATCCTGTCTATACCTGACAAATGTTTCCTTCTTTTTTCTTAACCAAACCCTCAATTAGGAGAAAGTGAGGACTGCAGATGCTGGAGATCAGTGCTGAAAAATGTGTTGCTGGAAACGCGCAGGTCAGGCAGCATCAAAGGAGCAGTTGAATCGGAGAAGGGCTGATGCCCGAAACGTCGATTCTCCAGCAACACAATTTTCAAACCCTCAATTGCTTTAGTCATCTAGCATCCCCAATATCTACCAGCCTTTCCTTTCACCCTAACAGGAATATACTTTCTCTGGATTCGCGTTCTTTCATTTCTGAAAGCTTCCCATTTTCCAGCCGTCCCTTTACCTGCGAACATCTGCCCCCAATCAGCTTTTGAAAGTTCTTGCCTATTACCATCAAACTTGGCCTTTCTCCATTTTAGAACTTCAACTTTTAGATCTGGTCTATCCTTTCTCATCACTATTTTAAAACTAATACAATTATGGTCGCTGGCCCCAAAGTGCTTCCCCACTGACACCTGCCCTGCCTTATTTGCCAAGTGTAGGTCAAGGTTTGCACCTTCTCTAGTAGGTACATCCACATACTGAATCAGAAAATTTTCTTGTACACACTTAGATTCCTCTCCATCTAAACCCTTAACACTATGGCAGCCCCAGTCTATGTTTGGATAGCTAAACTTCCCTACCATAACCACCCTAGTATTCTTACAGATAATTGAGAACTCCTTACTAGTTTTTCCTGACGATTAGGGAATCTATAATACAATCCCAATAAGGTGATCATCCCTTTCTTATTTCTCAGTTCCACCCAAACAATTTTCCTGGATGTATTTCCAGGAACATCCTCCTTCAGTACAGCTGTAATGCTATCCCTTATCAAAAACGCCATTCCCCCTCCTCTCTTGCCTCCCTTTCTGTCCTTCCTGTAGCATTTGTATCCTGGAACATTAATCTGTCAGTCCTGCCCATCCTTGAGCCATGTTTCTCTAATTGCTATGACATCCCAGTCCCATCCTCATAACCATGCTTTGAGTTCCCTGTTAGGCCCCTTGCATTAAAATAAATGCAATTTAATTTATTAGTCCTACCATGTCACTGCTTGCCCTGACTGTTTGACTCGCTTCTGTTCTCAATTGTGCCAGTGTCAGATTGATCTCTTCCTTCACTATCTCTCTGGGTGTTCCTCCCTTAATTCCTGCCTAACTCTTTAATCTCCTGTGAGAATCTCAGCCTTTTCCCTTCCTATGTCGGTGGTTCCAATGTGGACAATGACATCTTGCTGGCTGCTCTCCTCCTTGAGAACATTCTGCACCCTGTCTGAGACATCCTTGATCCTGGCACCAGGGAAGCAACACACCTCTTGGACTTTTCAGTGCTGGCCAGAGAAACATCTGTCTGTACCTCGGACTAGAGAGTCCCCTAACACAACTGATCTCTTGGAACCCTATGTACCCCTTACTGCATTAGAGCCGGTCTCAATACCAGAAGCTTGGCTGTTCGTACCACGTTCTGCTGTGAATCGATCACCCCCTGCATTTTCCACAACAGCATACTTGTTTGAAATGGGTAGATGCACAAAAGACTCTTGCCCTAGGTGCCTACCTCTTACCTTTCCTGGAGTTCACCCATGTGACTGTATCTGAGACTTTCCCCCCTTCCTATAACTGCCATCCATCACATACTGATGCTGTTGCAAATTCCTCATTGCCTCTTACTGTCTCTCCAACCGATCTGATAGGATTCCCAACCAACAGCATTTATTGCAGATATAATCTGCAGTAACCCATAAACGCTCCTTTGGAGCCCAGCTATTCACAAATTTAATGTAGGGATTCAATGTAATATTTCCAAGTTTCCAGATGAGACAAAACTAGGAGATTCAGTTGAGAGGGGGATGCAAAAACACTTCTACAGAGGCTAAGTGAATGGCAATACACTGTTGAATGGAATATCAGTTATGTGGTCATTCATTTTGGTAGTAAAAGCAGAAACAAATTATTTCTTAAATGGAGAGAGGTTGGATAGTGGTGAGTTTCAAAGGGATCTGGGATATCCTTGTTCACATATCATTGAAAATTAACATGCACGTACAGCAAGCAATGAAGGCAAATGATATGTTGGCTTTTAGACAGGAGGATTTGAGCAGAAGAGTAAAGATGACTTATTACATTAATACGGAACTTTAGCGAGATCACACCTGAAGTATGGTGTGCAGTTTTGGTCTTCTACTTGGGTATCCTTACATTACTGTACGGAATGCAACAAAAACCCAAAATGATTCCAGGGTTGGAGGGATTGTGGGAAAACTTTAAATAGACTGAACCTTTATTTGCTGGAGTTTAGAATATGGAGGGGTGACTCCATTCAAATTTACACAATTCTTTGAGGAATCCAGACAGTGGAAGGATGTTTCCCCTGGCTGGAGAAGCAGAGGTCTAGAACCAGAAAATAGTCTCAGAATAAAAGACTCAGGATAAAGCAGAATTTATTTACTCAGAAGGTGGTGAATCTTTGCCCCAGAGAGGTGTGCCGGCTCAACCATTGAGCATATTCAAGACAAAGATTAATAGATTTTTGTATATTAAAAATCTTCAACCCATGTGGGGAATGTGTAGGAAAAAGGTGCTGAAATAGAGGATCCGTTTTAAATTAAATGGCAGAGCAGGCTCAAGGGTCTACTCCTATTTCTTATGCTGTACCAGAAAGTCGTCACCCTGGAACAATACCTCAACAAAAATAATTGTCTTCATGAAAGTGAACAACAGGAAAACATGTGCCATTCTGCTTAGTAATGGTCAAGAAATGTTTGGTACTAATAGAGTTCAAAATTCTTTTCCTTTGGTAGATACAATAATCATTGCTTAGGTAGTTAAAAAAAATTAAGAAGCTTAAATGATCACTCTCTTTGATGTTAAACATAAAATGCAAGATATGCCAAGAATGTGTACCACTCCACATAGTACCAGTTGAATATCACATTGCTCTTTCTTGCCGAGCCTCTAGCACAAATAGTAGCTATCACTGTTAAGTAGGAAAGCCTTACAAAAGTGATATTTTCAATGCCTTCATTTAATGGATAGTAAGTTGGGAAACTAATACTGAGGATAGAAAATCAAACAAGCATTTAAATGGTTTTAAAATGCTACTTCACTCAAATCATTCAAGCTCAACTTACCCATTACATGCACTACACAGGACATTTTTGCTTAGTTGCAGCTTAGTTGTCTTTGCATTATACAAGTCTTCTAAAGAGACCCTGTTGAATTTGGAAAACAAAATATTAGTAAGGCAATTCTTATGGTAAACTAAAGATTTTTAAATGAAAAAATAACTTACTTAAGAGGATGCACCATATCTTCTCCTCTTCGTCTACTGTTACGGTTTCTACTCTGACCACCCATGAATCCAAAAAGACCCCCACCAAAGATATGTGAGAAGATATCATCCATCCCACTTCCAACGCCACCGCTTTCTCGCAGGCCTTGCTCACCATATCGATCATAAAGTTCACGCTTCTCTGGATTTGATAAAACTTCATATGCAAAGCTTATTTCTTTAAACTGCAGATAAAAGAACAGTAAGTTTTAAGCACTGTCCAATTTCAATCCAAAAAGAAGCACTAATTACTGTTAAAGACTACAAAACACTTAACCAGATATGTTACAAATCAGTATTTTTAACATGGAAACTTCATATATGGAGTATTCATAATAATAACTCCCCTCTCAAAATGACTTGCCCTATTTGAAAATGAAAATTAATTTATGCACTCACTTAATCCATAACTCTGCTCAGTTAACCTTCACTACAATGAAGTGTGGAATGGTAAATCTGCCATCCAACTTGAAGAAAATCCACCATGAGCGATTTCTATTCAAGATTTAATGACTCCTGCTGGAGGTACAAATATGGAATATACTCTACAGTCCAATAATCTAGCATGATGATGGAACCAAATCTCAGTAAGGAGCTGTGACTTCATGATTGAAAGTAAAGGTTATGTTTAAAAGAAAAAGCATGTGTACTTTCAAGTATAGCAGCATGACTATCATTTGAAATTTTCACAGGCTCACTATATCAA
This sequence comes from Chiloscyllium plagiosum, assembly GCF_004010195.1. Taxonomy (NCBI): domain Eukaryota; kingdom Metazoa; phylum Chordata; class Chondrichthyes; order Orectolobiformes; family Hemiscylliidae; genus Chiloscyllium; species Chiloscyllium plagiosum. Next base: position 39,249,367 of record NC_057726.1, read on the forward strand.
GTTGTATTTTCATAAACAGCTGGACCAGGATTAGGATTTTGAAAGTAGTATCTGAACAAGGAGCAAATCCAGCTATGTGCATGATCCACACTTTTCATTCAAAATTTCTCAGTCAAGCATAGCACAATGTCAGATGCAAACAATTTTTTTTTAAAATGAAAATAGTTATTCACTTTTACCTTGTCGCCAGCATTTGGATTTTTATCTGGATGGTATTCCTTAGCCAATTTGCGATATGCCTTAAAAATGAATACATTATCGGTCAAACAAACTCTCAATCAAGTTGGTCAGCATCATATTCCACACATTTAAACACGTATAATAAGAAGTTGAGTGCATGGTATTAGAAAAGCACAGCAGTTGAGGCAGCAACTAAGGAGCAGCAGAATCGACATTTTCTCCATTACTGATAAAGGACTTATGCCCAAAACATCAATTCTCCTGCTCCTTGGATGCTGCCTGACCTGCTAGGTTTTTCCAACACCACACTTTTGACTCTGATCTTCTGTTCTCACATTCTCCCAGTAAGAAAGGTGGAGGGACTTCTTTATTCATAAATTGCAGTTTGTTCAATGAACCTAATGACATTTATAGATGTATGATAAAAATTCCTTCAAGTATAAAAGGCACCAGTTATTTCTAATAGGCAAATTCCATGAACAATTGATTTAAATAAGCAGACATTTCACTCTGTCATACCAGAAAGCTGGCTATTGTCCACATTGCAACAATATGCACAGATTAGTACAACTATACATTGATATATCTGGAACAAATTGATCTGAAAATAAGTATCTTGTATCATGGAACAATTATACCATCTTGTCCATATTGTCTTCCTCCCCTTTTATCTGTGACTCCAGAAAAATAGCTCTTGGTGTGACACTGCATTGTAATGGAATGTGGCTTTTTGACTGAGAAAGGCAAGACGACCATCCTTGCTATCAAAGCAACATCCAAAAAGATAATTCCCACAAATAAGGATCACTGAATAACATTAAGCTGTAATCTTTCTTGCTCAGGAGCAAACAACAATTTTAAAGATTCCACTGCGCTCTCACCTAAGTAGTGCGCCAGTTCAGGTACAGAATCTAGGAACACTGGGTAGTCTGATACTATGCAGAACTAGTCTGGATTGAGTAAAACGTGGTGAAGCAACACCATTAACTTTGAAGTGGTGGACTTTCACTTTCCTGATTACAGTTTAAATCTGGCCACAAACCAAGTGGAGTAGTGAATGCAGTGATGCCAGCAATCAAAGTGGCAATCACATGAATGCATTCTGCTCATAGGTATACGGAGTTCACCCCCACCTTCTCAAGGGCAAACAGGGTTGAGCGATAATAAAACCCATATGCCCTGAATAATTTAAAAATTCTCTCGGAAAGCAACCAGGAATTAAAAATTCTGAACCTCTTCGCTTTTAATTTAAATTTAAACAGTGAAATAAATTATGATTGATTGGATTAAATTAGCAGTTAAAATAATATTAACAAATTTCAAAAAAAATCAATCATGGAATCATAATGGAGAAATCTGCAATTCTACAAACATAAAAACAGAATTAAAAAAGAGTATTCAGCAAGTAACATTTTCTAAGGTTTTTGCTGTGAGATAAAAAGTGAATGCTTTTACCAATTCACTGATGGCTTAGGGACTGGAGAATACGCAATAGTGTATTTGCTAGAGCAATACCATCACTGACAGAAACTTCTGCATTTGTTTTGTTCTGCACATGTGCAGACTGCCAGCTTCAGTGCAGCATTGACAATGAATGCAGATAGCTTTGTCATTATCATTGTGAAATCTGGACCAATGAGAACTCCATTTAACGCATGCCCTTCAGTGATTGGTACAATGAAAACATCTACCTCAATCCAAGAACAATCAAATGTGCATTAAAATGAAATGGTACATACCTACAGCACTATACCTGTATTTTTCTGGCTATTGCTCACAATTCAATGCAGCAATATGAACCATTCAATCTGAATACTTTCCTGCAAAATCTCTAATTTAGTTAACACGGAACAGTTAATCTTTCAGATGAATGACCTTCTGTCCAAATGGACTGAAGTTGGATTTAACAGAGGAATTTTGATACAGACATGTAAGGAGAAACTGTTTCCAGTAGCAGAACAGTCAGTAACCAGAGGATACATATTAAAAGTAAAGGCAAAAGAACCAGAGTTAAGATAAGGAAACTTCCCCACCTCTGCCCTAAATCAATAGACAACAGACAATAGGTGCAGGAGTAGGCCATTCTGCCCTTCGAGCGTGCACCGCCATTCAATATGATCATGGCTGATCATTCCTAATCAATATCCTGTTCCTGCCTTATCTCCATAACCCTTGATTCCACTATCTTTGAGAAGTCTATCAACTCTTTCTTAAATGAATCCAGAGACTGGGCCTCCACTGCCCTCTGGGACAGAGCATTCCACACAGCCACCACTCTCTGGGTGAAGAAGTTTCTCCTCATCTCTGTCCTAAATGGTCTACCCCGTATTTTTAAGCTGTGTCCTCTGGTTCGGCACTCACCCATCAGCGGAAACATGTTTCCTGCTGCCAGAGTGTCCAATCCTTTCATAATCTTATATGCCTCAATCAGATCCCCTCTCAGTCTTCTAAACTCAAGGGTATACAAGCCTGGTCGCTTCAGTCTTTCAGTGTAAGGTAATCCCGCCATTTCAGGAATTGACCGCGTGAACCTACGCTGAGCTCCCTCAATAGCCAGAACGTCTTTCCTCAAATTTGGAGACCAGAACTGCACACCTCCAGGTGTGGTGTCACCAGGGCCCTGTACAGCTGCAGAAGCGCCTCTTTGCTTCTATACTCAATTCCTCTAGTTATAAAGGCCAGCATGCTATTAGCCTTCTTCACTACCTGCTGTACCTGCATGCTTGCCTTCATTGACTGGTGTACAAGAACACCCAGATCTCTCTGTACTGCCCCTTTACCTAAATTGATTCCATTGAGGTAGTAATCTGCCTTCCTGTTCTTGCCACCAAAGTGGATAACCATACATTTATCCACATTAAACTGCATCTGCCATGCATCTGCCTACTCACCTAACTTGTCCAGGTCAGTCAGCCAACCAACTTTCAATCAAAGTTAGTACTTTGCCCCCAATAGCATGCGCCCTAATTTTGCTCACTAACCTCCTATGTGGGACTTTATCTAAAGCTTTCTGAAAGTCCAGGTACACTACATCTACTGGATCTCCCTCATCCAACTTCAGAGTTACATCCTCAAAAAATTCAAGAAGATTAGTCAAGCATGATTTCCCCTTCATAAATCCATGCTGACTCCGTCCTATCCTGTTACTACTATCCAGATGTGTCGTAATTTCATCCTTTATAATAGACTCCAGCATCTTTCCCACCACTGAAGTCAGACTAACTGGTCTATAATTTCCTGCTTTCTCTCTCCCACCTTTCTTAAAAAGTGGTACAACATTAGCCATCCTCAGGAACCGACCCTGAATCTATCGAACTCTGGAAAATAATCACCAACGCATCCACGATTTCCTGAGCCACCTCCTTCAGTACCTTGGGATGCAGACCATCAGGCCCCGGAGACTTATCAACCTCGTTGAAGTCTGAATGCATTGCCTGAAAGTCTTAAATGAGGTACTAAATATTGCAAGGATGCGGGGCTGGGGAACCGAACTAATGTTCAGCACCATTCACAATTTACCAAATAGTGAGTCCAAATCCACCCACAGCAAGACCTGCACAATATTCAGACTTTGGCTGATAAATGGCCAAGAGAAAGCAAGGACTGCAGATGCTGAAGATCAGAGTCGAAGAATGGGGTGCTGGAAAAGCACAGCTGGACAGGCAGCATCTGAGGAGAAGAAATTAAATTTCGGGTATAAGCCCTTCATCAAGAATGAAGCCATGATCATTTTTTAAACAAAAAAATTCTACTGGTCATTCAATGGCACTACCAACATTTAATACACCATTAACAAATTCAGAAATTGAACTGGATCAGCTGTGTAAATACTGTGGCAGCAAAAGGAAGTCAGAATTTGGTAGCAATTTGCTCACCTCCTGACTCCCCAGTGCTGCCCACTATCTACAAATTCCAGATGTCATCAAATATATTCAATTTGCCCAGGTGATTGTATATCTATTAACACTCAAGAAGTTTGACACCACCAAGATAAAACAGCCCAATTGATCAGCATACCAGTGAACATTTTAAACATTCATTTCCTGTACGAAGGATGCAAGTGGCACATTAAACCAACTACAAAATCACACTGAAGTTATCTGCCCAGTGTGACAAACAATTCGGTCAGAAGGGAAACTAACTCATCAAACAGTCCTCTCACCAACGACCTTAAAGCACAGAACAAATTTCATGAAGATCCTAAGAATTAACTTTGTTCCCTAATGTTGCAATAAGACATAGCTTTGTGGTAAGAAACAACTTAGTATCTTTGCTGCTTATAAAAATCAAATGCACATTTGACATATTGGAGATAACTAAAACTTTCAGCTTTCCTCTAAATACTGGACTGCAGATTCGGAGTACAACAGGCTCATTTTAAAATATCCTCAAAGGGTTATGTGGAAGACTACAACACCAATGAGGCAATTCTAATATCCTCTCCCCGTCAGAGTAATCCAGATAGAATCCCATTTTCCTTGTTAATTTTTAATCTTCTCTCAACATGGAAGATTTGACTATTTTATCTACACTCACACTTTGAAGCAATTTTTTTTGCATACTTATAACTGTTCCTCCAGGTCTCCGTTTAGATTATAATTATGCATTATTTTACAATTTCTCACACTGGGTTTATTTAATCTCACCTGAGATCTTTAATGAATACCTGCCTTAATCCAGTGTAGAAAATGGATCTAGTATTACCCCTCACTGAACATCAACCCTTCTCTTCATTTATTATGTTTATCCCAAAGCCAAACTTCTACCAATGCTATTACAATTCTTCTTAAATCATTCATCTAGTTCCACTTTCTTTTAATACTGAAGCAATTGTATGTTTTAATGTTTTGAACCAAAAACAATTAAATGGGAAGACCAACTTTTAGTGGATGATACATTATAAAACTAACAAACCTAACACTTTATAACACTACTTGGTGGGAGGAGGCAGTGAGTCTGAAAGAGGAAGCAACATTGTTTGATCATCAAAAGGATTAGCTACCAAAAAAAGGAGCGACGGATAAGTAGAGGGATGCACAGCAGATCAGAGTTAAAGAAAAAATTGCTGAGAGTTGTAGGGTTAAAGAGACAGGGATGTACAAAGTAGATGCAAGGACGAGAATTTTAAATTGGAGTCTGTGTACATCAAAGAACACGAGCCAACAGGTGAGCAGGGTTTACTGAAAAATTAGTATATATGAAGTTGACTTTTGAATTAGATGATTTTAGTACATAAATGATAGGTCAGCCAAGACATCTGAATCAACTTTAAATGCTCTAGTGCGTAGCTGACAAATACACATGATTCAGCGGATCAGTTTGATATTTTGCTAGAACCTAATGGGTTCATTTGATAGAGATGTATCTTAGCATAATAAAGTAAGGTTATGAAGTTCCCACATGAAATAGGATATTCAGGTTTAAAGAGCAACGTGGACAGAGTTCCTTCACCCCAACTAACCCCACAGTTCATGGAGGCAGTTCATCACATTTCCAGGGCTATTAGTAATGGGTAATAAATCCTGGCCAAATGCCTAACCAGCAACACCTACATTCCATGTAACAAAATAAAACACCAAGGTACATGAAAATAGACAATGGGAACTGTGATTTAAAGGGTTCCCCCCCCTCTACAACATAGTGCTTAAACTAGGTAACATGTTGTGGAAAGATTAAAAGATGATCTTTCATTAAAAATTGCCTGAATTAGGAAAGCACACAAGAAATTTGCAATTTTTTTTGAGAACGTTCTTAACAGAATAGTTAACACGATACAGTATAACATGTAAAGCCATGCAGAAACAATCTTTACAAAAGCAATCAGGAATTGGAAGCGTGAGCATTGAAAAGAATCTCTGCCAGGCCAAAACACAAAGTAAACCAACTTAGCTTCAACATATATCTCATGAAATTTCACCAGATTAATGTTCTGGATTGGTTCTGTTAAAGTACATACTGTTTTTCTAAAAACAGTTACAATAAGCTGCACATTCACAATATGTTTAACTAAATTTAAATTTACAGGATGTATTTTTCTCCTTTTGCTTTCTTCCAATCCGTTCCTGTACGAAAACCATTATTGCAATGTACTGTAATCCCACTGACTCCAGGACTTTGCACAAAAACAAACTTTTATAAGAAAGTGGGCGGCAAGACAGCATGATTTAATGGCCATAAAAAGACATGACAAAACTATTTCCTCATGCTAAGGCCAGTCAGAGTCAACAGAAAGTTAGTAATAACTCTTGCCAAATTTCACTCCTATCCCAGCAAAATTACATATGCTCACAACGAATTTAACAGTCTCATAAATCAGTCAGGTTAGCACAAGACCAGCCTCAAATTTTTGTGGTATCATTCAGTTGTTGTCACTTAAGCAAGCAAACTACCATGACCCTTTAGTTACTTTAATATATACAACACTGTGATTCAGTAGTTAGTACTGTGGCCTCAATGCCAGAGACTGGGTTCAATTCTACTCCTAATGTGGTGGTGGTTACACATTCTTCGTGTCTGAGAGTTTCCTCTGGATGCTCCAGTTTCCTCCCAGGTGGACTGGCCATGCTAAATTGCCCAGTGTTCTGGGATGTGTAGGTTAAGTGGGTTAGCCATGGAATATGTAGGGTTACTGGGTAGGGAAGTAGGTCTGGGTAGGATGCTTTTCTGAGGGTCAGTGCGGACTCATGGGCCAAATGGCCTGCTTCCATACTGTAGAGATTCTATGATTCTAAGCACCAAACACAGGAAATTCTGTAAACGATTATAAGACCTCTAAGAGCAAGGTACAAATATACTCAAAGCATCTCAGTTCAGAAAGCAAGAAAGGTAATACCCAAGTTTTCAAGCGATATGGAGAAAATCTAAACTAACACAAAGAACAGTGAACGCTGGATATCCAAATCAAAAACAAATTGCTGAACAAAGTCGACTCGGTGAAGAAGGGTTCACTGGATCCGAAACGTTCTCTCCACGGAAGCTGCCCGGCCTGCTGAGTTTCTTCAGCAATTTCTACTTTTGATCGAGTCAGATCGATATGTGCATTCCACCTAGTATTTTGCTAATCTTCCTCATCCAACAGTAACGAAAACAACGTATCGCTTGGAGCAGTCGACCCATCATAAAATCTTTCCAACTCATTCATCAAGAACATGGAAATATTTACATAATAAGCGAAAATGCGACTTCAAACGCTGGTCTGATCAGCTTTATATTTACGACTAACCTCACAGAAATACAACTTTGTATTTCTAGCTAACCAATCTACCTGCACTTGAACTCTCCGGCCGCGACAGAAGACATAAACTGATATATTTCCAGATTACTGCCCGGCTAATTGTATCAGCAGCATTTCAAACGCTTCCGCCATCACCGTCACTTCCCTCCTGAAAAGCCTCGCTCACGGCCCAGGCGCTGCGGCTGCGGTGAAAGACGGGCCCGGGGTCCGGGTGGGGGAGTTGCAGTTACACAAAATGGTGTCGCGGTCAACGAAGGGTGTTTTTCTAATCCCAGGCGAGCTGCTTCGAGGAAGGGGAGGGGAAACTCGAGCGGATGCCGGCGACAGCAGTGCCGGCAAATCCACCTCTCCCTGTCCAACCCTCCCCCTCCTCCCCCCCGCAAAGGGAGACCCGGTGAGGCGGCCCCGCTCTGCTCATAATCAGGGTGAAAACGGCTCATTCCTATTAAACCCACTCAACTTTCGGGGTTTTTTTTCCGCCATTCGTTCCCCCTCCCCACACGCCGCCATTCGTCTACCCACAACACACCAACCCAAGGCAGCGGCCTAACCGGTCAGGCCTCAAGCTTAAAATTTTGCCGAGAGCCACCGGCTATGGGGGGGGGGGGAAAGAAGAGGAATTTTGTTTTCCATTTTGATCATTGCGTATCGCCGGCGGCCTGTGACTGACCTTCTTGAGTTCGTTCTCCGTGGCTCCGGAGCTGACTCCGAGGATATCGTAAAGCTTTGTGTCCACCACCGACGCCATCGTGACAGAAGAGAGAGAGGGAAGAGAGGAAGAAGCTCGAGCACCGGCCGCAATCTGGCAGGCTCAGGAAGTGACGTCCGCCCCTGGCTCACATAGAGCGCGCTGGCGTCACCACCGCACGGCGGAGGGGGCGGGGCCTCACTGTCGTGTCATAGCAACGCGAACAGAAATGGTGGACCCTTCTCGTTTGACTCATAATGAGTGGGCCTATCGTCACCAAGGAGTCCATCGCCGCCCGAATGCCAAATCAAAGTCTCACCGTTCAAATGGGAAATTAAAATTAAGCGGGTGCTTGAAGGGCCCAGCAACATCGGTGCAGAGCAAGCTAAAAAAAAAAGGACATCACCTTGAACTTTGTCAGAACTGGCACTGAAACAGAAAGCAAAAAAAAGGGTTCGGGGACAGAAAGTGCTGGAAGCACTCAGCAGGTCATCCAGCGTACACACAGAAATAGTGCCAAATAGGCCTGTGACTAGTGGTGTTCCACAGAGATTGGTTCTGGGTCCTCCTTTGTGTGTCATTTAAATAAATAATTCGGATGAGAATATAGAAGGCGTGCTTAGTACGTTTGCAGATGACATCGAAACTGGTGACATTGTAGACAGTGAAGAAGGTTTTCTAAGGTTACAAAGGGATCCTGATCAAATGGGTCAATGGACTGAAAAATGGCAAATGGAGTTCAATCTGGATAAGTGGAGGTGTTGCATTTTGGTATAAGGGTACAATTATACAATTAGTGGCAGGCCTTGAGTAGTGTTGTCGAACAGAGAAATCCAGGGATGGAGGTACAGTACATACTTCTTTAAAGTTTGGGCCTCATATAGTAGACAGGACAGTTAAAAAGACGTTTGCCACATTTACCTTCATTGCTCAGTCCTTTGAGTATAAGAGTTGGGATGTTATGTTGAGGTTGTACAGGATATTGGTAAGGCCTCTTCTGGAATACTGTGTCCAGTTCTGGTCACCAAGTTATATAAACAATATGATAAAGCTGGAGAGGATTCAGAGGAGAATTACTAGGATGGCAGGTTAGAAGGTATATGGAAGATTTGAGTTAAAGAAAGGCTGGATAGGCTGGGACGTTTTTTCACTGGAGCATAGGAAGTTGAGAGATGACGTGATAGAAGTTTATAAAATAATGAGAAGTGTAGATAGAGTTGATGGTAGTTGTCTTTTCCCTAGGATGGGGGATTCTGAGACTAGGGGGCACACTTTAAAGGTGAGAGATTTAAAAACAACATGACAGGTAATACAGCGGGTGGTAAATGTGTGGCAGATGCAGTTGAATTTAGATAAATGCGAGGTGCTGAATTTTTGGGAAAGCAAATCTTAGCAGGATTTATACACTTAATGAGCTGAAAAATGTGTTGCTGGAAAAGCGCAGCAGGTCAGGCAGCATCCAAGGAGCAGGAGAATCGACGTTTCGGGCATAAGCCCTTCTTCAGGATTCCTGAAGAAGGGCTTATGCCCGAAACGTCGATTCTCTGCTCCTTGGATGCTGCCTGACCTGCTGCGCTTTTCCAGCAACACATTTTTCAGCTCTGATCTCCAGCATCTGCAGTCCTCACTTTCTCCTTATACACTTAATGGTAAGGTTCTCAGGGGTGTTGCTGAACAAAGAGACCTTAGAATGCAGGTTCATAGCTATTTGAAAGTAGAGTCACAGGTAGATAGGATAGCGAAGAAGGCGTTTGGTATGCTTTCCTTTATTGGTCAGAGTATTGAGTACAGGAGTTAGGAGGTCATGTTGAGGCTGTAGTGGACATTGGTTTCGGCCACTGTTGGAATATTGCATGCAATTCTGGTCTTTCTATCGGAAGGATGTTGTGAAACTTGAAAGGGTTCAGAAAAGATTTACAAGTATGTTGCCAGGTTTGGAGGATTTGAGTATAGGGAGAGGTTGAATAGGTTTGGGCTGTTTTCCCTGGAGCGTCAGAGGCTGAGGGGTGACCTTGTAGAGGTTTATAAAATCATGAGGGGCATGGATAGGGTAACCATGGGGTGGGGAAGTTCAGCATTTGAGGGCATAGGTTTAGGGTGAGAGGGCAACTTGTTTTACGCAGAGAGTGATACATGTGTGGAATGGGCTGCCAGAGGAAGTCGTGGAGGCTGATACAATTGCAACATTTAAAAGGCATCTGGATGGGTATATGAATAGGAAGGGTTTGGAGGGCTATGGGCCGGGTGCTGGCAGGTGGGACTAGTTTGGGTTGGGATATCTGGTCGGCATGGATGGGTTGGACCGAAGGTCTGTTTCTGTTTGTACCAGTGCTGTACATCTCTATGACTCTTAAGTAGTGGATGTGATTGCAATTACAATGTTTAAAAGACATTTGGATGGACATATGAATGGGAGAGATTTGGAGGGATATGGGCCGGAATCAGGCAAGTGGGGTTAGTTTAGTTTTGGATGATGTTCGGCATGGACTGTTTGGATTGAAGGGTCTGTTTCTGAGCTGTATGATTCTATTTGAAGGGGTGGGGCCGGGGGAAGTTGCTTTTGCAGGAAATGTTATATTTCTTGCATATAACCGTCTGATTTCTGGGTCCTCTGTACCAGATTTCCTGGAAATTCTATTTTCCGATTTAATGTTTCAATGGCAAGTGTTTAATTTCGCTAAAGCGGTGACTATTTTATTTCCATGCATTTGCATCTCATTATTAATTAATCTACCTTATTCTCTGCTCCTATTTCTTTGCGGCTTGCGATTTTCCTCTCTTCTCCCAAAAAGCTAGACAGCAACAATTCCTGTTGTAAAAGTCAGAGCAGTAACTTGATGAGTGCCGGTCACCACATGCTTCTCTGGGTCTTCATTTTATTGTTTCTTCACAAACATGTTCTTGATTGCACCATGTGTAGCATTCTTCTCCATCCTTTCTTCACCAAAGTCAGAATCAGCATACCACCAGCAACATGGCTGGGGTTTAATCATTTCAAAGTCTACTTCAGCTCTTCGGGACTTCATTTTCGAGCTCAGGAATATCTTCGACATGCATGCCTTTGCCAGGTCACTTTATGTACAGGGCCATTCAGCCATCTAACACATACACAAGATGCATTTTACAGAATAAAAATGATAGAACTATGGATACTGGAAATCTGAAACAAAAACAGAAATTGCTGAAAAATCTCAGCAGGTCTGGCAACATCTGTGGAGAGAAATCAGAGCTAATGTTTCGGCACTGGTGACCCTTCTACAGAACTGCTGCCAGATCTGCTAAGATTCTCCAACAATTTCTGATTTTGTTATGCAATTTATGGATCTTAGCTTAATTTCTTAGTGCTTACTCGATGGCTGCTAGTCACTGAGAACTGTATACCTTTTTTGACCCAGAGTGCAGGAAGGTTTAGTAGTTGCAACCTCTATTGGTCCACCGGATAGAAGATGGCCTTCCACTGGAAAACCCACCCACCAAGATTTCCAGGGTCTTCTTTGTAAAGTAGGGTGACAATTTCTGTTCCAAAGATATAAAGACCAAAACTTTTTTGTATTCCTGTATTTTTGATTGTGGACTCAAATGAGAAAAGGACTTTTAAAAACCAATGATCATGGAAGGGTTGCTGTACTTTTTAAAAGCAAACTGCTTGTATTTATTGTAAGTGCTGTTTACAAGATTTGTTCAGCCACTGGCAGAAGTTTAGATGCAGATGTAGTGGCATCAGGGAGTGTGTACAAAATGTGATTGAGTTGGCAACAAGTAACTGATAGATCTATGCAGTGAAGGCCAGTTATTGATGGCAAACACTCTGTTAGCAATTATGTGATTGGCCCCCAGGTAGATGAAAAGCTTGTGGGTGTGAATGAGATAGCCAGAAGCTGTCAGTTCTCTGAAAGGGGAGGTAGTATTCTTTTCTGTGCTGTGAAGAACACTTAAAGCCTGAAGAAATCCATTTATTATCCCTCACCAGTTGCTATAATCTTAAACTGATAAATAAGATACTTTATCGGTTGTGAACCAGTCACTCTGTGTCCCCTGTAAGCCAATGAAGAGACAGATTAGGGAGCAGCAGGTTCTGGCAAGCCAAAAGGATCATCTCAGCAAACCCTGTGAACAGGAATCATTGAATCGCCTTTCCAGTTTTTCCTTCCCATAATGTCAATTGGTTTTGTATCTGTCTGCACATGTGTAAGGGATGTTTGAAAAGAGTTAGTTTTAATCAGTCAAAATATATTTTGACCATTCATCTTTATTTATCTATAACTAAAATCTATTTATTTGTCATAAATAGTAATTCAGAAGTAAAATACAGGAACGTGGTCCACGCTTATGGTTAACCTGAGTTGAAAAGAAAAGTGAATTGGAGAAGTTTGCATACTTTGATAGCTTTAACTTTTGTGTTGACTCCAGGAAAGCAGAGCTTAGTTTGTTGTGTGCTGCCCCATTGAGGCTTGACAAAGTTTGGAGCTTGTCTGAAATCACTTTGAAACAAAGACAACATTTGATGTGGGAATGATATTAGTAAATGAAACCAAGGAAAGAAACTGCAGGCTTTGTCCTGCACTTAAGACAAGGCACTAGAAATGGCAAAAGGTTTCCTGCAGGTGATAGGGTTGTCCATAACATTTCTTAAGCGAATTTTCAAAACTCAGGTTGACTGAATTGAGGGTAATTTGGATATAACATTGTCTGACAAATGAGAAAGTAAGTATTATGGAGGACAAAAGAAAATGCTGCGGATATTGGGAATCTGAAACAAACATAGAAAATTCTGAAGAAACTCAGCAGCTATGCCAGTATCTGTGGAAAGAGAAGAAGTGTTAATGTTTTGAATCCAGTATGATGTCTTCAGAATTGAATAGGATTGGAATTTTATAAAAAATATCCATTTAAAAGTGATGGAGGAGGAGCAAGGGGAACAGGTGATGTGGCAGCCCAGTGCAAAAGACAAATGGGTTGTTAATTGTATTGAACGAGAAATAGAAATATAAAATTTGTGTAAATTAAGGGAGCAAATGAGTTCTCCTTCTTGAGATATATTCGAGGCACTGGCAAGGCACTTGGGTTTGGAGGAAATACAAGTTGGGTACCAGTGATGAATAACTGCACTAAAAACACATCTACTTTGCAATACAGCACCTAAATATGGCATTTGAATGCAGGAAACACTTCACACTTAACTTTTCAGGATGTTACGTACGCCCAAGAAAGCTTCTATTTCCTTCATGAAAGCTCAATTCTGACTGCTTTTTATGGGCTTCCAAAACACCATGCCACCAGTAATAAATGGTGTGCAAGAGGAAACTTGAGTTAAAGTGGTCAACCATACCATAGTGGTATGAGGGGAGGAAGTGGGTTCCGCATCCTGACTACTCAGTAAAGGCAGGAGAAATGGAGTGGTTTTGGAATTGTTGATAAAAATTTGATTTCCTCCAGAATCAAAACATGTGTTCACAGCAGAATGAAAATTCAGTCCCTGAAATTTTATTATAATATGACTAAACTGTTTTCAACATTTGTGGATTTATATGTTAGCAATCCATACTCTTTAATTATTTCTTATCAAGTCCTCTTAGCCATATGCACACACTGCCCACATTCACCTTTTCTCCTCTCTGCTGACTGCAGTGCTAGTGTCTGGTTCACTGAATATTTGCAGATCCTTGTACTTCATCCAAATCTCCATTTCCTCACTATGAGAGAGTGAGCAGTTTTAGAAATTAGAACAAACTAGGTATGTTGGTCCTTTTTTCTGAGACCAATTTCAACGACTCACTTTCTTTATATATCCTTCAATCGTATGTCACTGATAATACAGGGTGACCCCCCCCATCTGCGGAATCCTTTTCTGTAGTTTCAGGTTTACTGTGGCCTGAACATATTATAGAGAACCTTCCAGAACTGGGGGCTGCTGGGAAGGTAAATTTCCCATTTAAATGAATGGGTTCACTCCTACCCATGGTTGTGGGCTTCCGCGGTAAGTCTTGGAACATGTCCCATGTGAGTACGGGTGTCTACTGTACATTCAAATATTGTGTAAATGTGGTGAAAGTGAGGACTGCAGATGCTGGAGATTGGAGTTGAGAGTGTGGTGCTAGAAAAGCACAGCAGGTCAGGCAGCGTCCGAGGAGCAGGAGAATCAACATTTCGGGCAAAAGCCCTTCATCAGGAATGAGCTGTTTGTTTACTAGCTGCGAGTGGCCTTCAGTGTTTAATGCAAGTTCTTATTAGTTTGATGGAATGCCTGACTCCCCTTTTTTATTGACTTCCTAACTTCAATCTTATGCCCCCTGATATTTCAACTCCTTGCCAGAGGCAATAATTCACCCAGATGACTTTGGAAAATTATATTCATAACCTTGGAAACTTCAGTTCAATCACTTCAATGTCTCCTTTGACAAATAAAGCAAATACAGTTTGCTTAGCCTTTCCACAAAATTTGAAGTACTTGTTGCTATGAATCATTATAGTTGTTCAGCTTGTTGCATGAATTTTTGCAAAGAATGTTATTTTTAGTCAGTTTATGAGACAAAGGTACATTCTTTTGAGCTAAAAAGACATCTACATGAAGATAATGTGCTAAATGAAAACAAAATAAACACTCACTAGTTTCTCTGTGTCATCAAAAATAGCTTGCATCCATGTAATCAAATGTTCTTTCATCTCCATTTGTGAAAAGAGACATGAAGATGATGGCTGGAACACAGCCTGAGAGAGAGTTTCTTTATCAAAAAAGTAAATCTGTGAAGGCATTCAGATTTTATTAAAAGGAAAATCTGTGGCTTTTAATCTGATGAAGGCCTAAAGTCTAAAATGTTGAAGATCTCATCTTTTAACTCCAGCAAGGCTGATACTTGGCAGCATGTGTCCAGTTCTGGTTGTCCAGAAATAGGCAGAATATTTTTAAGCTGGAGAGGGTTCGGAAGAGATGTAGCAGAATATTGCCGGGTATGGAAGGTTTGCATTATAAAGAAAGGCAGGATAGGCTGGGACTTTTTTCACTGGAGCATTGGAGGCTGAGAGGTGACCTGATAGAAGTTTATAAAGTCATGAGAGATATGGCTGGGTGAATGGTAGGTGTCTTTTGCGTAAGATGGTGTTTCTCAGGAATAGGGGCACATATTTAAGGTGAGAGGAGAGAGATTTAAAAAAGACATGGGGGCAAATCTTTAATACAATGATTCGCATGTGGAATGAACTTCCTGAGGAAGTGGTGAATGTTGGCACAATTACAATGTTTAAAAGACATTTGGATAGACACATGAATAAGAAATGTTTGGAGGGATCTGGGCCAGGAACAGGTAGGTGGGACTAGTTTAGTTTGGGATTATGTTCAGCGTGGACTAGTTAGACTGAAGGGTCTGTTTCCATACTGTATGACTCTATGATCCTATGATTTTGTAAGATAGACCTGGTATTCCAGATATTGAAATACCACAATCAAGTGATATTTTGTTATGGTTAAAGCAATTTGACTATGAGGAAGCCATGAAGAAACAAGAGATGGAGTTCCCAAAAGAAAGAAAAATTCAAGGAAAGAACAGATAAAGATAAGGAAAGGGAGGTAGGATCAAGAAGTCTGAAAATGAGAAAATTAGAATTGTAAAGAGAAGAGAAAGGTGAGAACATGAATATCAAATTTAAAATGATGACATTGAAACAGGAGACATCAAATGCTGATGAAGACTATGTTAAGGAGAATCTGAATCATAATTGGAAGTCCAGCAAGGAAATGTTTAAGTTCACACAGGCCCTACCAAAACTTGAGGGAAAAGTTGTGGAGGCATTCTTCATATCATCTGACAAAACAGTGAGTCGAACTTGGCATGAGAGGACCGAATACTGCTCATGCAGAGCAATTGATAGGTAAAGCAAATGAAATTTGGGCTTCACTGTTAGAGGAGGTTTCTCAGATTTATCACTCTGTAAAGAAAACTATATCAGCTGCATATAAGTTAGTTCCTGAGACATATGGACAAAGGGTCCAAAATTTAAGAAAATGGCCGGGGAAAATCTATTCTAAATTTGAAAGGGTAAAGCAAAGTCATTTTGACAATTGAATATGAGCATTCAACACAACTTAGACCATTGTCTTTGAGAAATTTAAAAACTCACAGCCTTCTGTAATAAGAACCCATGTTGAGGACCAAGGATTCACAACTGCTAGATGGACAGCAATAATAGTTGACAATTATAAATTGATGCATAAAAGCAAATCATTTTTCTGTCACTTGTAAATTTGAAAGGGTTAGAAAATACTACAGTGAGAGGCAGGCCAGTAGCCAAGATGAAGAATGAATTGCTGGGAAATCTCCCAAGGTCTCCATTTCAGATCAGAAAGGAAAGCACTGAGGGTGGAGGTTAAAATTGGAAGCCTAGATATTTCAGTTGTAACAAGGTGGGATAGATAAATTCATAATATCGGAAGTTATAAGAGAAACCTGTGGAGTTAATAAGAATTAATCCAAAAAGCAAACTCAAAATGAAAAGACCATGGGTCAGGTTGTAGCTTCAACTTCACCAAAGAGACTGGAATAAACACTACTGTAAATGTAGAAGAAGTATGTAGGGTTGCCGAGATAAATTAAGCATTTTTGTCTCACTGGAAGATCACTCCTTTTGTTCAAATGAAGCATCCAAGGCCATAAAATATAGGGCTACTCAAACTCTCCTGACTGGAAAAGGATTTTGCTTTTCCTCCGAAGAGTTCAATGAAAACTGAAGTGTTAGCAAATGGACTAGGTGGAGAGTGCATATGGGTTACATTGATGTGGAAGAGCTGGTGTTGGACTGGGGTGGACAAAGTTAAAAATCACACAACACCAGGTTGTAGTCCAACAGGTTTATTTGGAAGCCTGAGCTTTCGAAGCGCTTCCAAATCAACCTGTTGGACTATAACCTGATGTGTGATTTTTAACTGTGAATTATATTGTACAAGGTCCAAAGGCATAGAACAGAGAACAGTACAGCACGGGAACAGATTCATTAGCTGACTATGTCTGTCCCATCCATGATGTTATTCTAAACTAATCCCATCTGCCTGCACAAGGACGATATTCCTTTGGTCTCTGTCAGTTCATATATCTGTCTCAATGTCTCTTAAACCTTGCTATTGTATCTGCTTCTACTATTTCCCCTGGCAGTGCATTCTAGGCATCTACTAACCTCATTGTAAAAAATTCTTTCCTTGCGCATCTTCTTTAAACTTTCCCCCTCACACCCTAAACCTATGTCCCCTAATATTTGACCTGCTGAAAGAGTTGTTTTACTCCTGGGGAATGATTTAGTAGAAGTGAAAGTGAGAGCTTCACCTATTGTTAAGGGCAATAGAAGCTAAAGAGTCAGAACACTTGGTAGAATGGCTTCCAGGAAGAGACCAGAGCAATGGCTAAGTCAAGTCCATCACCAGAGGTCATACTTCTGCTGCAAGCAGGTGTTAGGGGCGTTAAAGGTCTAGATAAGAAGGAAGATAATTCAAATAGATGCCTTCATTAATTAAGACTCAGGAAACAGATCCCGATATAATTAAGTTAGTACAGACAGCTCACACTGAAACTGAGGCAGAAGGAGTTCCAGGAAGTTATTTTATTAAAATCAGAATTCCAATGAGGAATTGGAGCCATCTTCACAGACCTGCAGATGAAAAATGGATGGTTGTTCATCAAATAGTGATACTGTCCAGATCCATAAGGATAAATTGTGAGTAGCACATGAATTCCTTTGGAAGGACATAAGGGAAAATGGAAAATGTAGGCATCAATAAACAGCTTGGAAAGACAAAGGGGTTAGACTGCAGAATACACACTGAACTGTATTTCAAATTTTGCACATTAGAGCAGAGGGAAGGAAAAATAATTTTTGACAAGAGCTGGAATTCTTTCCCGGCCCAGTTGTCTCGTCGTCTTGGAATACAGTGCCTGGTGAAAAAGTAAATTAGGAAACCAACCATACACTGAGAAAACAAAGATATCTATATATTTTGCTACTGCTGAAGTTGTACATTAACCAGTGAACTACCATGATTTCAGGTTAAGAATCTAAAACTTCAAGGATTCTACGATCTATTCAGAATTGTACAGTTTTCCTAGAAGTTTTTTAAAAAATCATTGGATCTATTTTGACAGTAATTTTGTGCTGTCTACACAGCTGCCAGTCTTGAAAACCAATAATTTTCAGGATGCAAAACTGCTTTGACATTCTGAAATGGAAATCAAATAGATTAAGTATGGGAAATAGTTTTGTTTGCTCACAGACTCATAAATTAATTTGAATAAATGGGCTAGGAAACCAGGAATGTTAGTCAAAGTGAAAGAAGACATCAGGTTCATGTTAGACATTAGTACAAGCATATAAAGGAGGAAAAGATAGAGGCCCTTTGGCCCCTTGAGCTTACTCTGTCACTTAATCAGATCATAGCTGCCTACCCCTGATAATTTTGCAACCCACTATTCTTTTCACACTCGCCTTAAAATATTCAAATATTCTGGTTCCATTGCCTTTTCATGAAGAAAAGTAACTGGAGTTCACCTCTTACAATAGTGCCAAAATCAGATGATTACAATGATTATGTATAGATTATTGCAAAGTCACTGTGGCAACAAATATAAAATATCCTAGACTGAATAGCCAAGGTCTTTTTCCCAGGATAGGGGAGTCCAAAATTAGATGGCATAGGTTTAAAGTGAGAGGAGAAAAATTTAAAAAGGGGACCTGACAAGCAGCTTTTTCACGCAGCGGGTGGTGAATGTATGGAATGAGCTGTCAGGGGAAGTTGTGGAGGCAGATACGATTACAACAATTAAAAGGTATCTGGATGGGTACATGATTAGGAAGGGTTTCAAGGGATATAAGCCAAGTGCTGGCAAATGGGACTAGATCAGTTTAGGATATCTGGTCGGCATGGACAATGAGGACTGAAGAGACTTCCTATGCTGTAGAATGCTATGATTCTATTTGATAGTATTCAGCCAAACCTGGGAGGAATATTTGCATATAACCATAAGAATAGGCCATCCAGCTCATTGATCCTGGCCTATCAAAGACTTCAATGCCTTTCATCCATATTATCCCCAGAACCCTTTATGTAATTGGTAATCAGAAATCTATCAACTCTATTTTAAAAATGTTCAAAGACTTCTCCAACTGGGGTAGGGAACTCCAGATATATCCCTCTGAGTAAAATAATTTCTCCTAATCTCAATACGGTGGCTCAGTGGTTAGCACTACTGCCTCACAGCACCAGGGATCCAGGATTGATTCCTGCCTTGGGCGACTGTCTATTTGTGGAGTTTGCACATTCTCCCCGTGTCTGCATGGGTTTACTCAGGGTGCTCCGATTTCCTCCCACAATCCAAAGATGTGCAGGTTTGGTGATTTGGCCATACTAAACAGTGTTCAGGGATGTGTAGGTGAGGTGCATTAGCCAGGGGTAAATATAGGGTAGGGAAAAGGGTCTGCGTAGGTTACTCTTCGAAGGTCGGTGTGGACTTGTTGGACTGAAGAGCCTATTTCCGCACTGTAGGGATTCTATGATTCAATACATAATGGTATTGTCCATGTTTTTAAAATGTGCGTCCAGATTTTAGACTTGCCAACAAGGAGAAATAGTCCTTTAAATCTATTCCATCTATACCTTTGAGTATGATGTTAGTTTCAATTAGATCACCGTTCATTCTTCAAAACTCTCTATATATTGATATATATTCAGAACAGCTGGGGCCTAGGTCGGGATCCTTGTGGTACCCACTAGTCACAGTTTGCCAACATAAAAATGATCCATTTATTCCTATTCTGTTTCTGCCTGTTGGCTAAGCCTTAATTCAAGCCATTGCATTAAGTCCTATCCCATGTGCCTTAACTTTACTAACCAACCTCTTGTGAAGGACCTTATCAAAAGCCTTCTGAAAATTCAAGTACATTTTGTTCATTAAAGGCTCTTGTGGCACAGTGATAATGTCTCTATCCCTGGGCCGGACGTCCTACAGTTCAAATCCCAGCTGTTGCATAAGTTTTGTTAGTAACATCCTCAAAAAACTGCGAGAAGTTCATTAAACATGAATTCCCATTCACAAATCCATGTTGACTGTGTCCAATCAGATCATTATTATTCAAGTATGCATTTATTACATTGTTTATAATAGATTCCAGCATTTTTCCCTATTACTGATGTAAGGCTGATTATTTTGATGTATTTCCCCAATATACTTCAGCAAATTTATGCTTAATGCTTTCATAATTTTCTTTATTTAAATTTATGAATATTAATTTAGATTAAACTATCTTATTTTTCAACATAATATAAATTATGTTATATTGTGGTCATCCATCCCGAAAAGTTCTTTAACACCAAGATTATTCATTAGCTCTCTTTCACTACATAGTGCTAGATCTAACATAACCTGTCCTCGATTTGGATCCTCAACATACTGTTCTAGAACACCATCCCATCCAGAAATCTTTCCTCCACAGCTTTAGTACTGGTTTGGTTTACCCAGTCTACACACAGATTGAAGTCACCCATGACAAATGTTTTGCCTATGCTACATATTTCTCTCAACTCCTGATTAATACCAAGCTCCATACTACCACTCCTATTTGTTGGCCTGTAAATAACTCCAACCTACATTTCCTGCCCCAAATAGATTTCACATAAACAGATCCTCCCTTACTAATATACTGTTCTTATCTTATTGTCAGTGCAACTCCACCTCCTTTTCCTTCTTTTCTGATCTTTCTAAATGTTGAATATCTTTGAATGTTCAATTTGACACTATGTTATGGGATGTCTTTTCCTGCAATGATACACAGGTGCTGAATAAGGAAGACACAAAAGGGTGGCACGGCTCTTGTTCTGGTGCATGTGGAGCAAGAGAGTGAGGTATTCCAAAAGACTGAGGAGACAGTGCGGAGAGTATACATGGTTGGTGATGTGGGAGAATGTGGTGTAATGAGAGCAAGTGATGGAAGGTGTTTCATGCTACAGAGGGGGTGTCAAAGAATGAGCTTTGGTGGGAGGTGGCACATTGACAGAGGTAAATGTGAGATAGCACAGAGCAGAGCATTGCATTTGCCCTGATAGAGTGGATAGAAACAATGACTGCAGATGCTGGAAACTAGAATCTAGATTAGAGTGGTGCTGGAAAAGCACAGCAGTTCAGGCAGCATCCGAGAAGCAGTAAAATCAACGTTTCGGGCAAAAGCCCTTCATCAGGAATACAGGCAGAGAGCCTGATAGAGTGGAGAAGATCATTCGCCTTCTTCCTGCACTGCTGCCTAATCCTCCTCAATGTGGAGATAGCATGATCTGGATGGCAATCTCTGGCCATGCGAGCACAGCCGATCCTAAAGAAGGGGAATTCTTTCCACCAGCTCGTTCACAAGGAGCTCCAGGTCCTCCTCGTATCATGACAGTCTCCTGTTCTCCACCATCTCTTCTCACTCCATCCACAGCCAATCAGAACAGCTTCCAGATAGCAGCAACCTGTAGATGTACAGTGGACTTTGAAAGATGGCATGACTGCAAGGAATGCCGACCTAAGGGAGAAACTTTGCTGAGCAACGGGTTCCCCTGTGAGGAGGATGTGGTAAGATGGGGCAGAAATCAGACATGATTCTTGCAATCAGTCTGGTGAGTTTGTTAAGATATTGAGAGGAAACATGCTCAGTCTTATAGTAAGAATCACTCCACACATCTTGATTTGACTGGCACTTTACCAAAATCAAAAATGTAAGATTCCACCCTCTGTTAAATGTCTTCTTGGACGACACTTCTTTAGTGGAAATAGTCATAAGTACTTTGTTTCTATCCTTGACATCCTCCTGGTGAATCAACATCGTACATGCTGTTATTGGCTTAGTATCTTTACTGTTGTGGGATTCCTGAAACTGCTATTATAGTGATTGGAATGATGTCAACCAGGTGAACATTATAGAATATGAGATTCCTGATTGGGACTGTTAACTCAGTCTAATCAGGGAGCTCTGGCTGTCAGATATAAACAGGAGTTTCAGGGAATTTGCTTGCTCTAGGAGCCGGCATTGAGCTAGCTGAGTCAGTGTCATGTACAAAGCACATGTAAATAAAAGGGTGACTTGATGATGGAATATCAACCTTCAAGGAGTTATTTCAACTTTGGAGTCATAGAGCAAAATATTCCTCTTCAAGTCAGGAAACAAGCGTCAGATAATTCTGAAAGTTAGTCTGTTCACCTTGAATTTCTCTTCCAGAGGTTAGCACTACCCATTTCTGATTCAGGCCTGAGGTGAAACAGGTGGTGAATGTTGAGGCTATTGGGTTAGAAGACCCATCTCAGTCCACTGGGACATTAGCCGAGTTCTCTACATGGATGTTAGAACCCCAGGACCTCATCTCTCACCCAATGCATTCTCTGCTCCCTTCATGCCCCATGCATCCTTCATGCCTCCAATCCCTTACAGGCCTACCCTTACATCCTCCTTACTCAATCACTTAACATGTAGAAATGTAGAAGCACCTAATAAGAGAAGGAAGTCTTTGAAATGCTCAGGAAAATAAGAAGAAATACAATCAACTGTTCAAACTCCAGCTGCAGTTCCGGTTCATAAAAGAAACTGCCCCTTAGAAAATAATAACGCTATGATTAAAACGTGCAGTAATTAAACTTGCCCTTGAAAAAATAGTTCCCTCGTTTCAAGTGCTTATTAACCTAAGTAAACAGCTCTTCAAAACCTCTTCAAACATTTAATCCTATTATCTGTTCATAAAAATCGCAATTAAACAAAACAAACAGCCTCCTCTACTGCATTTATCAATTTAAATTCAGTACACGGTCCAGCTGAACCATTGAAATCAAATCCTTAGTATTGTTAAATGCAGAACACTTTGTCCGCTGTGTAAAAACAGTGTCTTTTTTTTATTTTAATGATTTTTAAAACTTCAGACTGAAATGAAAAATAACTATTTTGAAACCTAGGATTATATTGAAAGCTCATGTTTTGAAAGCAAGGAATTTGATACTTATTCTGAACTCTACGAGTTCCATCAATGTGCAGATGAACTGGAGCTGAGTGGCTGTTTACAAGTGAAGCTGTTTGGTTGGTGGACAAAAGTCCTCTGCCGGCCAACTATATAATCAGTTACAGGTAGCTGAACGACTTGGTCTGTGAACAAAAATGGGAGAATCTTGCCAGATCAGCAAAGAAACCAGCAGATCTGTAGTGGTAAAAAAAAATATTTTACAATCCTCTGTAGTAAGCCATTCAAGCCAGAAGAAAACTAGCCTACTTTTCCTTCAGCAATTAATACAAATTATGACTTTTATTTGGATGGGTCAAAGATGTTGGATAAGGCTGAAGATAACAGGAATTTTCAAGAGACTTTAAAATGGGCTGCTATGTGAGTGTAATTAAACTGAGTGCTTCACTTATGTATGAAAGATCTTTGTTGCCTATCTCTGTGAAACAACATTATATATATATAGACAAAGATACAGCAGAGACACTTAAAGTTCTATAAAACTCAATTAATTTATTAAGTCCTTAAATTAATAACACATGCTTTCAGCTACTAGAGATATCTCACTACCCCGGGTTCTGTAAGTAACTCAAAACATTATTACCTGGGAAAGATGCCAGTTGGTCTTCTCAACAACGTCACCACAACTCCTGACATAGGTTACCTCCTGCAGTGTTATTCTTCAAAGTCCTGTTGGAACTGCCAAGAGCTAATTGTCTCAGCATGCTCCTGCCCCACTGAACTCATCTCTACCTACCTCGACACTGTCCTATCCCCCCTAGTCCAGGAACTCCCCACATACGTTCGAGACACCACCCACGCCCTCCACCTCCTCCAAGACTTCAGTTTCCCCGGCCCCCAACGCCTCATCTTCACCATGGATATCCAATCCCTCTACACCTCCAACCGCCATGACCAGGGCCTACAAGCCCTCCGTTTTTTTTCCCCTCCAGACGTCCCCAACAGTACCCTTCCACCGACACTCTCATTCGTTTGGCCGAACTGGTCCTCACCCTTAACAATTTCTCCTTTGAATCCTCCCACTTCCTCCAGACCAAAGGGGTAGCCATGGGCACACATATGGGCCCCAGCTATGCCTGTCTCTTTGTTGGCTACATAGAACAGT